>NW_019392764.1:1760798-1976651 GCF_000648675.2 Cimex lectularius | reverse complement strand
AGAGAGAGAGAGAGAGAGAGAGAGAGAGAGAGAGAGAGAGAGAGAGAGAGAGATAGAGAGAGAATGAATGAATGAATTATGTATACAAAAACAGGCAAAGTTAGATCTCATGCCTTTATTGCACTTAACTTGTACAAAGGGAGTGTTTGAGAAATGAGAAATAGATAGAGATATAGAGAGTGTGGGAGAGAAAGGAAGAAAGAGAGTGAATGTATTACATGTATTATATACAGTCATGCTGATCTGGTCGACTTTGATTTGTTCTAAAACAAATTATGAGTTGCGTGAGAGAGGTATTTGTGGTTGGGACAAAAGATTCGAGTATTGGAGATATTGCATAAAGGAAAGCTAGTGTAAGCATGTGAGAGAGGGAGAATGAGTATGTGAGGGTGGTTGAGAGGAATGGGGTAGAAATAGAGATGAAAGGTGAATGAGAGAGTGAATGTGTGTGTGGAAGAGTGATGGAGAAAGATAAAGCAGAAGGAGTAAGAGAGATGGAGTGGGAGAGTGAGAGGGAAAGAAGAAGGCTAACAATGGGACAGAAATGGAGACTGAGAGAAAAGCCTGAGTCTGTACAAACACCAACTGGATGAATAAATTGCAATTGCTTTCTCAAACACTTGCTTGCATGTAGATTTCTCTAATTACTGATTTATGTAAATGTAATGCAATTTGTGTCGTTTTGCAATCTTTTACATTTGTCATTTATCAGCATTAACATAACTGTTTTCTAAAAAAGATTTTTTTCCATTTTTTCTATGATTCCCAACTAAGTGCATGGACTTGCTTTCCCCGTTGCTCGATAAAGGCATACATCACTGAAAAATAAATAATATATAACCGGTGGCCGAGGGATTTGATAAACGGCCACTCGGGCCGTTTTGTTCGTTAGGCCCTGAATCACCGGGCGACAGGCGGCCAGGGCTTTATTGCACACAAATAATAAAGTTGTAATAATATTTCGAGCAAACATTCGGAAAGGGTGAGAATCTATTCATTTGTCTTTCTACCCCACTCGTGTTTCACGCGTTTTCTATACAACAGAGTCTCCAAATTAACGTCCGCCGGGCAATTTCAACGTCCGGCCACCTTGTCATCCCGAAGAAGTGAGAGCGATGTGCTTTCACTCCTCCAGGGCATTTTCTTACTAAAGTTGTTCATAATTTGGCAGACACGCGGTATAATGAAGATAATGATGCGCAGTTGTTTTATTTTGGTATTAATCTTTTTAAATCAATAAATACCACACTAGGAAAACATCTTTATATGAATGTTCACTGAAAAAATACATTACTTTTTACTTATCTATTAGCTATAATTGGTGTTAACCGGGGATATAATTTTTTACGTTATAACGGCTTTCACGCGAGAGCAGGATGTGAGTACTTCTGGGCAAATCTCGGCAGTGTTGTGGCTGGGTCGAGCTGTGAGCCGGACGGTTTTCGGCCGTTAAGAGGGCCGACGGCTCTGTCAGTTGACAATTACCGTTCTGGCCGACATCATCTCTCTCACGTTCTCTCTTTCGCAATTTTCCAAAATTCCTTATTTCTTATACATGTCACAGCTCGACGAAGTTACGACGAGAGCAGGTTTGGATTAGGGCTGAAACTCCTTCATCTAGCCCCCGCTGTTTGTTCGATTGCGTAAAAGCGCACAGGACTCTCCTGAAATCAGATAGCTGATCGAGAAACAAAAGATGCATCAATGGAATAAAAACTAGATGTTTCATTCAACAGACACCCCAAATCATTTTTTTATGGCGGTGTTCAAAGAAAACGCAATCAAGGAATGGAATGAAGCATGGCAACCAACTACAAAAGGATCCCAGAGTTGTTCTTTCCATCGATCGAACATAGAATGAAATTAACTCTACCTGGCAACTTCAAACTAACTCAAGTCATATCGTGACATATAGTGGGCTTGGATTATTTTCATCGGATCATACTATCAGAATCGCCGACAAGTCCATGCGACGAAGTATCTATGCAAGACCAAAGCCACCTTATTTATATGCGACTGCAGCTTACTGGATATATTACTTGGACAAGCACGAGCCCCGTTCACACAAGATCGTCTGCAGGGGAAAAATTGGAGATTCCACATGGAGCATTTCTTGGGAAGGGCTACTTGAAATATTTCTCATTTTCCTAAAAAATTTGTAGCTACTAAACTTTTTAATTCATTTAAAAATTATTCCATCTTGCCACTATTAAATCAGTATATCCTTAAAAATGTTTATATTCATATCTAATTAATAATTTGAATAATTTAATAAATTGCAACTAACACATCTAATATATACAACATGGCACATGTTGAAAATAATAAATAAATAATTTTTAAAAAAATCCAGCCCCCAAGACTACCGAACTGGAGCCAGCAGAGTAAGTCCCCTCATATTCTTTTACATCCCTTTGTCAACATTTTTCATTCATTTTATTATTATTTAATTTTAATTTATTTCCTCGATCGGTTGATTTGACTTCAAACTTGGCGATTATGTTAAATAAATCTTCTTAATAAAAAGAGATAGAGATCTTTTTTTTTCATCTTTCGAATAAGATGAAATTTGAACTTAAGGTTTTTCATGGTGAATCAAAAATAGTTTACATTCAATCTTTCTTCGTATTAGTTGATTTCAATTTTTCTTTTTAAATTTTAATGACAAAATATAACGATAAGTTTTCAATTTTATTTTTATTTATTAAATCCATTATGTCTGGTGGTCTGATGGACCATATTACTTCTTTCAATTAATTATTCTTTTTATAAGTCTTGGTTGAAACGAAAAAGTTAGCGTCACGAGCGGGATTCGAACACGCGACCTTCTGCTATTATTTTTATTAGTAGTAATGTTAATACGCGGGTTCTTGGAAACTCTAAGGATGATAAGAAAGTTGGAATATTTAAGATTGTAACAAGAAGATTAATTAATACAGAAACTCATCACTTTTCAATGCGAACAAATGGAATAATTGTATGTATTAGTTATTCGTGTTTTCATATCTATTTAATTAGTAATTCACGTGGTTTGTTTGTCTTTCCCCCCCGCCTAGTAATTTTCTACACGATGATAATTTTCATTGTCCTCAACCGAAAGACGGCGCAATTATCTTCCCCAGTTGTCTACATGGTCTTTGTATGTCTCAATTTAAACAGGTTACACCCCACCTTTTTTTTGCTTTTTCATTTGACGGTCGCGGTCAAGGACGGATCCCTTACCGGCCAGAAACCAGAACGGAATACCGTACATGTACGGCAATAAATGAGAGAACTTCGGAACTCGTAGAAATTCGTCCGCTAGGTTCTCCCTGCCGGCCTCATGTTAAACCGACCGGGGCCAATTAGCCGAAACGAGTCGTGAACTATACACTTTATTGAATCCACTTGATCTAAAAGTGAGACAGACAATATGCTAATGTACCTCAAGTATATGATAATGTCCTATTCCGTAAGTGAAAATGGCTTTATTTGCCGATATTTTCAGTCTCCATTGACACAATTCGATATGCTTTCTCAAAATAAAACTATCCTTTCTATACCACCATTCAAAAAATTCAACATCCACAGTCATCATTTTAAAGCCTGAGCTTACCTAATGACCACTGGATGTAGACTGTGGTTGAGTTATTGATTTTGTCTCTAATTTTCTCTCTCCTCACTCACTCTTTCTCACTATCTCGCTATATAGCGAAATCTTTTTCCCACCGATAATCTATTTCTATTTTTCTTTCTCTCTTGCACTTTCGTTTTTTTGATCTCTCTCTTTCTTCGCCCCTCCCTTGCTCTCGCTTTCTATCAGTCTATCTATCTACCCATATCTCTCTCTCTCTCTCTCTCTCTCTCTCACACTCACTCTCTCTCTAACTCTTCTTTTTAATTTATAATTTCTTTCGTTCTTCCTATCTCTTTCACTACATAAATTTGAGAAATTTTTTGAACAAAACGATATTCATTCATTTTCTCTCTAAGTCAATATTTCGTTCTTTTTTCTTTCTAACTCACTCTCTCGCTATTTATTTCTTCCCTCTCTCACTCTCTCTCTCTTTTTCTCTCTCTCACACACACACACCATCATTAATTTTTAACAAACAAAATTAATTTTTATAATATAAAAAAAGTCGGGCTACTTATATAAAATGGTAATCAATGGTTTATGACAAAGTACACAGGATAACATTTCCTAAATCACTTGTTTTTTTTGTACTTGTTATTCTAGTAATCGTTAAATTGTTATTTAGGTTCATAGATTTTTAATCCGTTCATAATGTACTCATATTATCACACAGATAACAATGCATGTTTTTTCGTGATTCCATTTCATCTAATAATTTTTGTGAATGCTGACCTTTTTTTGCTAGGCTTTTCGTTTGTAATGCTCGGACAACGAGCCCTGAACGCATGAAATAGCCCTGGGCGAGGGCAGGTGTTTAACATGAGTAACTCCAGACGATTACGGCCCTTGCAAGCCCGCCTAACGCCGTCCAGTCATGCTTCCATACTGGCCGGGTCATTTTCACACCCTTTTATGACATTTAGTGTCGACCAGGGCTCCAAATCATTCCTTATTTCACCAGTCCACGTCAGATTCTAATTATCGTCCGTCAGGGCAGGTTCTTTGTCTCACCCCGAGTAAGGTTGGCAAACGGGGATCACTTCCATTGTCCGAGAACAAAAAGAGCACTATGGCCAGGTAAATATCACGTGAGAACAGTTTGGTAAGTTCGACTGTTAGTTTTATTATGATTTGCACGCAATATATTTTGGTACATTACAACCAATCAAAACAAAAAAAATATTTGGCCATTGTTTGCTACGAAATTACAAGTAAGCAAGAGAAAATAGTAATTCATACATTTAACCGCTAAGAGGATCCAGTAATACTTCATTCCTTACTTACTTAGTCCATGCTTTCATATCATGCAGTAAAAAGACAGTTTTTGTGATTGATAATATTGACTGATGTGATAGGGAAAACCTGACAGTCTGAAGAGTTTCTACGTGCTACTGGTAAAGTTGTACATCACACTATTTCCAATAACTATCTAACGAGCTACTAATTTATTCGTTGTTAAAGGAAGGGAAGGCTAGCGGACCCATAGAATTTATGCTTTCGCAGAAACATGTTTTAATTATCTTGTTGATGTAATAAACTAAACAGAACAAGGTTATTAAAAATCTAATTGACAAGATATAGTGCTAAATAACGATCGGTCATCAGATATCATCGAATTTCCTCCGATGGGCTAATATACCTGGCCAATTAATAAACAAAATTAATTTTTATAATGTTGGTTGGTTTGAAAAGAAACACTTGTCAAGACGAACAGTTTCTGCATGCTACTAACATAATAATAGCGAATCCAGACGGTCCATTTCATTCACAGAAACCCGTTTTTGTTATTCGTTGCATTGATTTAATGATCAAAACAGAACTTTGAATTTACATCACCTGGGTAGTTGTGACAGATGGCGTAGCGCGAAATAGCGAGACAAAGCGGAGCCTGTAAATACTTCATCCAATCCTAAATCATCATAGCCTTTTTTCTTTTGTTTTAGTTTATATTGGTACATAAATAACATAATATATCAGCTTTTGTAATTTATAATACAATTAATTAAGGTTATTAGTTGAGATAAAAAAGTCAATGTCACGAGCGGGATTCGAACCCACGACCTTCGGCTTGATACGTCGCTGCTCTCCCACTTGAGCTATCGTGACCTCGACCCATTCGGTCACCAACTTCCCATCTCAACCCGACCTTTTGAATTTTCCCTCCTTTTTGCCATTTTTCAAATGTCGTGTAATCGGGTTGGATTTTATCTCAACTAAAAACCTTAATTAATTGTAATATACTAATTGGTCAAGCGGACCACGAAATTAGTGAATTTAGTAATTTATAATGTAGGTTGATTTGGAAGGGAAAATTTGTCAAATTGAATAGCGTCTGCTTATTACCGGTAAAGTTATTTATCTAGCTTTTTTTCTAGTTGTATGTTTTGAACATATCACAATCGTATGATTGGAGTTCATTGAACACTTTCAGCACGAGACAACTCTCAAAATATATTTTTACGTCTAACAGACATGCAACGATTTTGGGATCGATCTTCCTTTGAATTTAACAAGGCAAAACATTAGAAATTGAAATTGACTAGAATAACGTGTGACCCTTGTAAAACTCTATTTTTATTTTTTTAAAGCCTGAGGTCTTAACTATTAAAAAAGAAGGCAGGGTAAACGTCCCCTATATATCACTCATAGACCAAGGCCGTCTTTTAGGCGAAATGCATTGAAGGGAAGGTAAAAAAAAGGAAATGTTTTGCTGATGCCATTCAACTTTCCGTTTCTAAAACACCCTCGCACCGACAATGACCAGGGCCGTTACCGTTAGGGCCAGGTAAGTGATCGAAAAAAGCAGAAACATTGCTATTTTACAAGGCCGGGACGCGAACGTGGGGTCAGTCCTCAACGGGACCTGGAGGTGAACGGTGAGTAATTTTGAATATCATCCATTTTCATCCTTTTCTCATGATTGCCGTTACGACTGAATAGAGCGGAAAAAATATATCAATTTTAAATCGGCTCATTAAATAACTCGACAATATTATGTTTTTCATTGATATTTGTTAATTTATCACACTGCTTGATTTTACGATATTCGAAGGTTTTTCATTAAAAGTTAGTAACTCATTATTAGCAAAGGGCAAACAAGTAATTAGCACATCTCGATTTTTTTTAAGAGGCTGCGCGAATATTTGCGGGTAAACTAGTTGTTATCTGATATAATCTCTCTCTCCCTCTCACTCTCTCACTCTCACTCTCTCTCCTCTCTCTCTCACTCTCACTCACTCTCTCTCTCTCTCTCTCTCTCTAACCTCTCACGTTTTCTTTTTTTATTCATTAATTTTTTATTTAATGAAAAATTATTCAGGGATCGTGAGATGCGGTCTGGTGTGATGTAGGTTTCAGTTTCAGAAAAACATTTTCTTTATCTTGCCAACGTTTCGATCTTTATTGAGATCATCTTCAGAGTCTGGGATTTACAAACATGGTTTACATTTAACAATACATGTAGGTTGTGTATATATTTGTTAAATGTAAACAGTAAATCCCAGGCCCTGAAGATGATCTCAATAAAGATCGAAACGTTGGCAAGATAAAGAAAATGTTTTTCTGAAACTGAAACCTACATCACACCAGACCGCATCTCACGATCTCTGAATATTTATCGATTAACTATCACTAATCACCACATATTTAATGAATGTTTAAACCAAAGTTGGCAGCTATAAAATCTCATTTTATGAATGAACTACCTTTCTCTAATCAAAATAATAGAAAATAGCACTTGAATGAGATGTCAGATGGTCAAACATTGAATTATTTCTTTGATCGATTCCAAGGCCGATTTATGCAGTAGAAGATAATAATGTTTATCTTTGGCAACAATAGAGCAATTCGAAATCAATCAAAGACGGGGATCGCACTGAGCCGAAGGTCACGTTTTAATAATGCACCGTTTCCAGAACTTGTATTCTCTAGTTCTGTCAATGTTGACTTGTAATTCTCCCCACGCCGAGGCTGTGAAACGCATAAATCCACCTGGCTCAATACACGGCCTCTAACGAAAATTAAACCGGACTTTCAATCGACCCCTCAGGCCAACTTTTTGACTTAAGAGACTCGTAAGTAGGGCCATTGAGATCGGATGAGTCGATTGTTTAGAACACCCAGTGAAGAAAAATTCGCCATGCACTACTGGTATCACCTAGAAAGATACCAGATAGATAGTACATATCTTTTTATGTGTATTAATCATCTTATCATATCACACTAATCATGTTCACGTATGTACATACAAGTGTAATAAGACTACGCCGAATATAAGGATTAATATATATTAATATAAGGATTGAAAAATGGCAAAATGGAGGGAAAACTCATAAGGCGGGGTTGAGATAGGAAGTTGATGTCCGAGTGGATCGAGGTCACGATAGGTCAAATGGAAGAGCAGCGGCGTATCAAGCCGAAGATCGTGGGTTCGAATCCCGCTCGTGCCATTAACTTTTTTCATCTCAACTAAAAACCTTAATTAATTGTAATGTATTAATTGGTCAAGCGGACCACGAAATTAGTGAATTTAATGAATTAAATGAAGTACACTTCACTAAAGCTCTCCGAGGCCATTTCATTTGTCGTCGAGAATCCAATTCGATTACACGACATTTGAAAAATGGCAAAAAGGAGGGAAAACTCATAAGGTGGGGTTGAGATAGGAAGTTGATGTCCGAGTGGATCGAGGTCACGATAGCTAGGTGGTAGAGCAGCGGCGTATCTAGCCGAAGATCGTGGGTTCGAATCCCGATCGTGCCATTAACTTTTTTTCATATCAACTAAAAACCTTAATTAATTGTAAATAAGGATTAATTCACAAATTTATTTGAAAATTAGGGACTTTTGTTACATGATTAACTAAGCCAACACTAAGAATGTTGATTAATACACGAAAATTCGAAAATAAGCGTAGATACAAAGGATTTATAGAAGGTGGAAAATACTTTGATCTTAAAAATAATAAAATAAAATAATGTAAGTACAGCAAATTTTAAATCATAAACAGAGAAGTAGGCAAATCCCTGAGATAGCCGGTGAATTAATGGTGAAGAATCCATTCACAGATAATCAAGTATGACATTAAAAATCAGTTTACGTACATTAGAAATTCTTGGTGGTAATAATGTGAATGAAAACCGACCCGTACTCGATGAGTCTCTAAAGGCAGTAAACCGTCTAGAAAGGCTCATTATTGTTATTCCTGCCAGCTAATTACCCTAAATGGTTAATTATCCTGGTTAGATCAATGGGCGAGATCTGTAGGCGGCTTACTTCACAGTTTAGCGTGCCTGTTATCTTCGCCCCCGGGAGACTGATGTATTTCCTTCAATGGATTTCCTTTCCGAAAGCCTTCGCGACCTTTTAGAGCCGGCGTTCTCTCCTTAAAACCTGGACGGTTTTGTCAGGGGATTTTTTTCGCTCGTCGGGTGATTTATTTCCAGCGAAGGGTAAGAAATAATCTGCAGGGTTGATGCATCGCTTCCTCGTCCGCTCCCTCCTTCCTAGGCAGCCCCTTCGGCCGACAACCCCGCGGATCTTTATCGGAAAGAAAACTGGTAATTACAAAGCCGACTTCTGTGAGAACTGGTGGGAAGTCCAACCAAAGAAAATTGTATTAAAAAAGCCGGTACACCCGATCCGTCGGCTAATTACTCAACTGGAAGACAAAGATCTATGTTAATGCCATGCAAATCCCGAACGCTCTACGCCCACTTACTTGAGCCCGCTGACTTTGGGGAGAGCCGTAATTATTTTTGATAATAGGACGAGATTAGTGTAACTTTCGGTTCTACTTAAATAAGTCTGGCCCATTGTCTGTGTTTATAACTAAAATCTTTAGAATATAAAGTCCAAACTTTCTAGAACAGCTTACAAAGCACAGGGGATATGACACCAGACTGTTTCGTACGTCGTCCGTCCTCTTCCACGATACAACAAAACGTTAAGGGGTCGTCGGTGGCCGCAACGGTTTAGGCGATGACACTGGGCTAAACCTTTAAGGTAATGGTCCCGTGTTCGAATCCAGCGGCCCAGCATTCGAACCCGACATACTTACAAATGGGCTTTTTTTCAAAAACACCGGCACCCTGAGGGTTTATAAGACCTCTGCTGTTGCAAACCCTTGTAAAAAAAAAAAATAAAACATTAGACTACAAACTATTTTTCAAACTATTATTCTGTGAAAAACAGACTTCAATTAATTGCTTAAGCTTAAGCCATATTCATGTTTTCCATTTACTGAGCTCCATTACCGTCAGAAGCAAAGACAGATGATATCTATGTGTTTTTCTACGCTCATGTCAATTTTTTTTAATTCTAGCGTAAACTTTTGTGGTTTATAACCGTGTATGCATTTTTTAATATAAGGACTGAATTTGCATTAAGTATGTAACAATTAGAGACCATGTCATCGTTGGTAAAAATTGGTTGGATCAAAACTATAAAACATTATATCAGTTACAATAAAGTAAACCTGTGTAAAACAAAATCTGATAGAAATTTTCCAAATTTTACTAAAAAAAGCCAATAAATTTAACAACGATGTAATTACATATAAATTTAAAACGCAAGCCTGGTTGGCAAGGCTGGTTTGAGATCTATTCAAGGTTAAATTCAAACGAAAAATCGTTACGAAGTACAGAAAATTTAGCATAAGATTTGTATCAGTAACTTTGTTCCTATTTATCACAGAGGTGGATGAATTCGTGTCAGCTGTTTGATCGTTACAGATCATCTCTGGATCCGCCTAATCTCGATGCTTGTTCGTGGTCAGATAGGTTTCGTCTGCACGCCAAGTAAGAGCTCTGACTTATCTGACCTAACACCTTTTTTTTAGTAATATATAGCCTTTGGTTCTAAATTGATGTGCCTACATCAAGTTTAGAGATAGGTTAATAACAGAACCTTTGTCACGGAAATAATATTTGAATCTAGGTAGAAATTACCGTAGGTTTACCTGGGCAAACATTATGTTTTTAGTATAAAATATGTTATTATTGCTGGCTCTAATATTAATAATGGAAGTTATTGATTGTTATTATTTTTAAAAACGCGTATTGTGTTTAAATTAGAAAAAAATTTAATTGTAAAAAATCAATTATAAAATGGAAAACAATGAATCAGACGTGGCACAACTATTAATTTTACACGATTTAGTAATTATTTTTTTATTAATTAAATCAAGAAGCTAAATTCAGAATCGGTTCTTTTAATATGCGGCGTTTCTTGGCTTTGTTGCTTATCTCTTACAAAAAGTTGTTGTGCGAACCTTAATACAAGCAAGTTTAAAATCGATCTTATTTTAAAATAAGACGAATCCCCCGGCAAAAATAATAATTACTGGGTCGAGTCAGGGCCGGTTCAAATGGCCGTAGATCAATTTCAAAAATGATTTACGCCCTCGTCACAGAATCCCAAGATACATCTTGCGCATGAGACGTCAAGGATTAATAACAGCAACTAGACCTCTCGCGGGCCATAAACCATCCTTTTGATCACCTTTATCCAGTTGGAAGGTTTCATGAATGGGCTTAAATTATTTAAAGCTGCGAGAAAACACTCGAAACGGACGTTTGAAGCCGCTCGGCTGGGCTGATTATAATACACTAACGGTTCTTCATACCAGGAGCTTAAATTATATAGCATTACGGGGTCTATCATTTTTCAAAAGTTCTTTTTAAAGACGAGTAAATGAAAGATTTAGAGTTATCGGAAATCAAGTTAATATATGACCTCAATGTTTATACGATCAAAGTAATTAGAAATTCTGTCGCGCTTAAAAGAAATGCTATTCTTACTGAGCCACTCATTTTGCGACAAGCCGACTTATATTTATATTTCCTAAAACCCTGTTTAACATTGCTATATCTTACATACAAGGGTCATTATTGTCATTATCAATTCAGAGGATGTTGAATCGCTTTGAATTTGCTGGATTACAATTAAACAGTCTCTACAGAGGACAATTTTTAATCCTTATTTAGCATTAAAGTCAAGTAAATTTTTACCGTAATCTTAGCTCAAGTTCATTAATTATGTGTGGTGATTAGTGACCGTTGGTCGATGATTATTCGGAAATCGTGAGATGCGGTCTGGTGTGATGTAGGTTTCAGAAAAACATTTTCTTTATCGTGCCAACGTTTCGATCTTTATTGAGATCATCTTCAGGGCTCAAAGTGTTTGTTTTCTGCGTAGTTAGACGCTCTCAACACGACACGCAAGAATGGCACAATTACGCAGAAAACAAACACTTTGAGCCCTGAAGATGATCTCAATAAAGATCGAAACGTTGGCACGATAAAGAAAATGTTTTTCTGAAACCTAAATCACACCAGACCGCATCTCACGATTTCCGAATACTCATTAATTTTTTTATATTGGTTTTCTGAATATTAAATGTTTTTGAAAATTCTATATATAAAAAGGAATAAAGAATGTACTTGTCCTGTATTAAAAAGGCCAGTGTAAAAAAATCCTGGTAATAAGAATAATCGAAATTATTATTCATTAATTTATGTAACTTCGCATACAATTCTGTCCGAGTCACACACTCTCATTCACTGGTGGAGTATTCGATACACTATAATTCACGCTAATAAATACATTCGCTCTCAATAATCACCTAAGGAAAAACAAAACGAGATATTTGCCAAGTACTACACATGTGCAATAGAACAGCCCTGTTTCTCCAAAAAACTCAAGCACAATTCTCTTATCGGGTGGCACACGCTGTGTTATGTGGAGGCAAGTAATGACACCCAACAATAAAATAGCTAAACACCAAACATCAAGCAACCTTTGTCTTGAAGCTGGGCACATAGTCCGGCTTTGCCACTATACTAGGTGACATCCTTCCCTGGCCTCTTCTTAGACTTATGAACAGTTTTGGTCGTATTATGAACTGTAAAAAATATGTAGCATTTATAGCACCGATACGTTCTCATTATACAATATTTTATGAATAATTGATTACTATTTTATAGTATTGTTTTCTTACTATTTTCAACAATTAGCCGTTATGATTAACAAAAAATATAAATATTCAGAAAGTTTAAGGAGATTAAAGAATTATTATTGTATACTTCCTATTTATTAAAAAAAATAAATAAATAAATAAAAACTGTACTGATATCCGGGAAAATGATACCGCTCGTGACATCAATTTTTCAAATCAACCTCACTGAATAAAAAATAATAAACCAATTAAAATAATTACTCTGGCTTATACGACCAACAAAAACACATTGATTAAAATAAAAATTACGTTATCTTCATATTTCGCAATACTAAATTGACTGCAGTTTAAATCTCGAATAATACTTTTTTCTAAATTATTTGCTTAGACAAATCTTCAAAAACAAAACCTTGAAAGCATCAGTAGATTTTTAATATAGAAATATTTAGGCAAGTAGACTGATAAGTCCCCACCATTGACTTAGCAGTGGAAGGGGAAGGAGGCAGATGTTTTCAAGCAGGCCCTACAGCATGAATGGCTCTCAGAGAGGAATGGAGGTTGTGACCGTTGTGATTTGACTAAAAGCTCGGCTTTAATTTTTTGTCATTAATTTACACGACAAAATAGCAGGACGGGTGTTCTATCGGTGATGTTCAATATCAATAGGTTTGAACTGATTTAGGCAATAATTTTCCCATAAAAGATTTTTTTTTAAATCTCATTTCACCTAATTTACTAATTATATCCTTTTTCTACTCCCATTTATTTTTTGATTTAAATAAAATGTAATTTTTTTAAATTGAAGAAATAGAGCGAAAACAGGCATACCAATAGCATTTTGACAATTTTCTATTCAATCAATTTCCCTTTTATTTTATTTAATAATTATTATTGCAATTTTTTTATTGTGACCTTTGGTGATCTTTCCATCACCATTGTTCTCATGGGGCAATGTTTGCAGCAGGTCTTAACAACTCGTGGTGGAGGGAGTGCTTGGTAATCACAATAAACCTCACCGGATCATTACTGATCACGCTGTAAAAGGGATGAGTGTTCTAATTTCAATCGTTCTCAATTAATACATACGTTGCAGTCAGCATATTTTTCCAAGGTTAGTCTTTTCCCTGCTCTAGGGAATTATGCAAACTTTATTCAGTTTTACAATATTACTAGCACTTTTCATGAATTTTCATAAACTTGCGAGACAATTTGGTTTTTATGGGTGTTTAATTTTAAACAAGGCTATTTTAAATATATTCTGAAGGAATTTTAATTAATTCTATATAAATTGATAAAAACAACAAATAATAATTTTGATTTTATCGTGAGTAATCATAAATAATTTTTGGTGTTACGGTCACATTTTCTGGGCCTGCCTATTCTCACTATTATACGTTTCTCTCTTACAGGTTACGACTTCACGCAATCATCAGTGAGGAAACATATAATTAATGCCTAACAGTAGTTGGCCATTCAAACAAAATGTCTATCTAAGCAGACCACTGTCCCGACGAGAAAACGTTCCGAATTTATTTATTTTTAATTAATTATAAAATTATACTCCGCACAGTGAAATCTATTCGTTATAAAATTTTTACCTAACGCCTAATTACATAGGGCAATTTCCAGGAACGGTTTTATTTTTCGTGTTCAGATCTCCGCCGAGATAATTGTGAATGTAATTGGTTGACAACCTTCCGCTCACGGGCCGACCATTAAAATTGTTTTCTTACATTAAATCGTAATTACGGGAAAATATTTCCAACCACTGGCTCCTTAAAAAATACTGTAAATCGATTTAATTATTATTATAATAATGATTGAAAAAAATTAAAACTGACATTCAATCAAGATAATACAACATTGAAAATGTAAAATGCTTATACTACAATAAATTTCGGCTCTTTGTAATATTATGTTAACGAGGGTTGAAAATTTATGTGCTGATAAAAAATTAATGATAGTAATGTGTAATAAAATAGTAGAAAGAATTAAATAGACATTTTTAAAGACAAACGAGATTTTTCGAAATAGTTCGTCCAAAATAATACATCTAAAATATATTTGTTCTATACAAAATAGTTATGATTTTAGTCCATTTGAAATGTAATCCAAAAAATCTCTTTGGAAGGGGATGGACCGGCACTGGCCATAAAAGATGTACTGCTGTCAATACCATTAGGCCAGGGTCCATTACGACCGAGTCCCACTGTCATTATACCATTCTGCAATAATTGTAACAGACTGCCCTAGAGTAATGGGCGTCTCCGGGGCCGGTATTTGCATGTGATTGTCAATGTTTGTCTTCATTTGGCCCGAGGGAGGTGCGACAGCATCGCAAACCTGGCCTGAATACATTGTGATCAAGTTGAAAAACGTCTTCCGAAAAGGCTGACTTAAAACGGACAGACTTAGGATTTATTTAGAATTGTGGAGATCGGAAACGGCTCGAAGTCCAATCTGGCAATATTACACGACCATCCTAAAGTAGTTTAAATAATAGAAGAAATGGGCAAGACTAGGAAGACCCGGAAATTGAACATTGTTTACCATTTATATTAAAAGCATTGTTTACTAAAAATGAAATTTTAATATTATTCCGATCAAACTCAATTTACTTTTGCCAAATACTAGTTTCATAATAGATAAAAAATTCCGCAGGTAACGGACATTTCAACCAGCCTTCGAATGAAGTCAGCTAGGCCGAAAAGAGGGTGTTCTTCTTCCTTTTTTTAATGCTTTCCTTTTCTCCCCTACAGTCGCACGAAAACGCCCACTAACAAATTAAGATGTTTCTAAAAAAATCATGACCAGGTAGAGCCAAACGGGGGTTGGTTGCTACTTAAAAAAATTTACGCGCTCTTAAACCCTCAAATGAACTTAGGAAATTTTAATCAAAATGAAAATGTATCACATAGGCTCTAACATTTGAAACTAGTACCATTTAAAGAAAAATATG
This sequence comes from Cimex lectularius, assembly GCF_000648675.2. NCBI lineage: Eukaryota > Metazoa > Arthropoda > Insecta > Hemiptera > Cimicidae > Cimex > Cimex lectularius. The sequence continues at coordinate 1,961,120 of NW_019392764.1, read as the reverse complement.
AAATGATTCTTGTGGTAACCATCAGATATACCAAAATTGTACACCATCTCTGAGAATTTTCACTCAAAGTTTTTGTCTACCCGGTCCTCTTAAAAATAATATGGCCTTCACACGCACTTTTTATTTTAAATATTTAAGAAGTTTGATCACTATTGATCATATCTGCCCGCCCACTCTCGCTGATGCCCTTGGACAAACGCGTTTCGGCTATACGCTATCATCTGTAAATGTGTGTGAGCAGTTTTTTAACGATCAAATTAGAAAATATACTGATTTCATTATGCTCGTTTTTATGTTCAGAAAAATTGAGCAAATATGTGTAATTAGGGTTAGTAATTATTTATTCTTTATTTATTTATTTTTTTAAGAAGAGTGAGAGAAGAAATTTCAATTTGTTTGGTATTAGACATAATAGCAAAACATAATACGGCATCTTCAAAAAGTAAACATTAGCCTCAATATAAATCCAATGCCGGGGTTTGACTTACGCCTTCGCCTTCCCGGAGATTCTCATTGATTTCCTGGCGTCTTCTCAAGAAATCCGTCTAATTGTCGACTATTATTTTTTGAAACGGGACTGTACAGATTTATAATTGATTTCGTTAAAAGAACAACTCTTGGAATGAACCCCGAGGGCCGAAGACCCAGAAAAGGGTTTATGAATTAATAACCGGTGTACTTTCCCGGCCGACTGTACCCACCCTGGAAGTCTGCCCCTGTGCCCTGGGCTACAAATCAAATCTTCCCTCCCTTTATCTTCCAGGTTCTCTCAGCCGTCTCCCTCTCGCTCTGTATATATCTCTCTCGCGCCTCTTTCCGTAAACACCTCCAAAATCGATATGGGATTTTTCTTTCTTTAATTAGAAATTAGGCTGGGTGGGGCAGTTTCCCGTAGACTCAAGAACTCTGGTCATAACGAACGGGGCAAAGAAAATTTAATTCAAAAAAATTCAAACCAAACCTGACCCAAAATGTATAAACCGGAAATAATATTGTTTTTTAACTGGGACTAGTTAATATATACCACACAACAAAACCGTCAGGAACATTAAACAGGTTTTCCATGAATTATAAAATAAATTATATATTCTTTCACTTTTACTGTAGGTTGTTGAACAATATACTACAGCATGGAATTTTCTTTATTAACAGATAGTTTTCGATAACAAGACATGAGTGTTCTTCGGTTTTAATTACATTTGTATATCCAGTGGATTTCCCAACAATGTGTTCTATCTCCATTAATTTTATTATTTTTCATATTTTTATATCAATTAAGGAATGACAATTACTCACCCTTATATTATATTCTAAATGTAAATACAAGACAGATATAATGACATAGAACCCAGCGAGGATAGGCGCACCAACATGATCAGAAACGATATAATTACGGGTTCATCACCCTTATTATATGATATCAGCCTTAATATTATAATTGTATATAAAAGCAGGGCATAGTAACTACAAGTATCATATATCAGTATTATCATTTTGTAGAATTTAGGAGAAATGGGCAGATTTGTTGCCGTTATGCTCTAGGATAAACAGATCGAGGTTAAAACTGTAATGTAGAATGGACGGGTGGTAGATCTCGTCCACTCCGCTATGCAAAACTCATAAATTCATTACGATTGATGCCATAATTGTCAAAAATGTTTGCGAATGTAGGTACTAACGAAATCGATCTGTAATTTTGTTTATTTCTAACGTCTCCTTTTATACGGATGGGCATCAAACAGTGTAAAATTTTGTTTATTTCTAACGTCTCTTTTTATATGGATGGACATCATAGTAGTGTAACATTTTGTTTATTCACTAATTTCGTGGTCCGCTTGATCAATTAATATAATACAATTAATTAAGGTTTTTTGGTTGAGATAAAAAAGTCAATGGCACGAGCGGGATTTGAACCAACGATCTTCGCTAGATACGCCGCTGCTCTACCACTTGAGCTATCGTGACCTCGATCCACTCGGACAATAACTTCCCATTTCAACCCCCCCCTTTTGAATTTTTCATTATCCCAATTTTTCAAATGTCGTGTAAATGGCAAAAAGGAGGGAAAATTCAAAAGGTGGGGTTGAAATGGGAAGTTATTGTCCGAGTGGATCGAGATCACGACAGCTCAAGTGGTAGAGCAGCGGCGTATCTAGCCGACGATCGTGGGTTCGAATTCCGCTCGTGACACTGACTTTTTTATCTCAACCAAAAAACCTTAATTAATTTTGTTTATTCTAACGTCCTGTTTTATATGGATGGGCACCACAATAGTGTCAAATTTTGTTTATTTCTTACTTCTCCTTTTATACGGATGGGCATCAAATAGTGTAAAATTTTGTTTATTTCTAACGTCTCTTTTTATATGGATGGACATCATAGTAGCATAACATTTTGTTTATTCTAACGTCTTGTTTTATTTGGATGGGCATCAAAAAAGTTTAAGTCTTTCCAGGAAAGTACCTGTTCAACAATCAAGTTATACAAAGCGAGTCAACCAACATACCGACTGGCTCCTTGAGACAACGGGAGTTTATTCCATCAATATCAAGCGACTTGTTAAGTTTTAGAGGTAAAAAAGAAAATCCACATTATTATGGAAAAGACAATTTATTTCTTACCAGTCAACTTATTATGAATTATTATGGACAAAATTAGGATGGACACTATCAAAACATTATTGGTTTAGTTAAAGAGAAGACAGGTCAATGGATTTAAAAAACTGCCAAATTGCACAGACTTCAGGAAAGCTCGCAGTGGCCTTCCCTAGTAAAACATGAATAATGGTTGTTAAAGCGGCGCTGTTTAGTTCAATAAAGCACAGGTAACAAATTAAAGAAAAGGTTTTTAAGATCACACATCTTAAAGCAAGCTTGAAGATTTTATAAATATCCGCAAAATTATTTGTTTATTTAATTTAAATTAATTGATACTATTTCCTCTTTCAACTGATTGTTACTGTCTTGTTTCACTTAATGAACAGGTTTTTTTATTCCAAAATATACTTAATTTACATTATACATTAAAACATAGGAATTCTTGAGAATGTTGTCTCTCATTCATGTAGTCTAATGTACAAAAAAAAAGTTGTTTTTATAAATGTTAAATTAGAATTTGTTTTATAATTATATATTATTCCGACACAATTTGCTTGTTGCGTAAAATGTATAACTACAACAGACAAGTTGTGGAGTGTTTGCGTTCCATATTTTCATTTCGAAATTTGTTTTATTATTTCCAGGCTGTAATTATAAATATTTTCAATATTTAGCCATCCCACACTGAAAGCCAATTAAATGGCGTGTTAAACGCGTCAGTTGTGTATTATAATGAATACCCCAATTCGTTCACTGACATGGACCAAGAAGGCCCACAGATAAGTAGATTATATTAAATTTTCTCCACCAGCCGGCGAGATTCAATCTCACCTATGCTAAACTTCCTTTGAATCGCCGCAAGTTCTTAAAAAGAAACTGTATACAAATTAGGGACTGACTCTTTAAGAAAGATTTTTATTCGAAAACATTATTTATACATTCAAGTTTCCATTCCGAAATCCCGTGAAAATGTCGTCATTATTTATTACTGTGTGTATATAATAAATGATGAAAGTGTTTTTTACCAGCTTTTCTCTTTTCTAAAGGGTAAGGAAAAGCATAAAGAAACGAGAAAAATCCTTCTTAAATAAATTTAAAAAATCTATTATCAGTTTATAACGATTATTTTAATGTTGTAGCGTTTAATCTATGCATTCAGATGCATACACAGCTAGTATGAAAAAAGGACCCAACCTCTGAAAACAAGACGACTCGGTTCGACCAAGGGAAACTATTTCATTAACACGATATTTTTAATTTAGAGGAGGGGCGGTCCTGACAGGCGAAGAAGCCGAATCTGGCCCATCATTACACAACAATAATTGCCTTTAATGATCCCAAGGGACTTTCACCGTGGGACTACAAATCTCTGGGACAGAAAATACCTTTAGCGATGTGAGGAAGCTCACATAAGATCATACGAGAACGAGCTACAGAAGCCAGTATGTAAAAAAGCGGTTAACAATAAATCTATCCGATCATCCTTGTATGTATGTTATCATCAATCGATTGACCTATTCCAATTTTTTGCTAAAATCAAAAGTTAAAAACAATATCTACTAGAAATCACGTGGGATCACGACTGGAATCAACTTGAAAATTAACATTCAAAGAAGTCTCTTAAAATTAATTTAATTATGTCCAATGTAACTAATCCGAGTGTAAAGACATGCCATTGTATGTTAATAATGAAGAGATTAACATAAATTGTGCTCATCAATCATATTTCTGTTTACAATATTACACCGAAGCCTGAAGTGTGAAAAGGGAAGTTAAAACAGTGAATATATTATTACATTAAAACGAACGAAAACATCCTTAAAACACGCCCTTGCAACTAATGCAAAAAAAATATTTCTGAATAAATTTAATCACCATTAACCCGAAAATTGCGTAGGGCAGAAACGCCTCTGAGACGAGCGGGCGTAGGCGTACCAATAACGGTCACTCATTAAACCCGACTAAAAAAAAAACTTTTGATCATATCATAATCTTGCGAAATTAATCGGTGTTATGTGCCAATTTGATAGGTCGTTTGATCGAATCTTGCCATCACTCATCGGCTTCTTCTTTGTTCGTGCCCAAAACTTCAGTGATTAAAACCGACTTATTAAATTTACGATATTTTATATTAAAACATTTTATTTTTTTATAGTTAATGATAAATAGAAGCGCAACAATGGATTTTACCGATGGCACATATTTACACGACAATTAGTAACATTTACTATTAAGATTACTATACTATTTTGAAAAATGGCAAAAAGGAGGGAAAATTCGAACGGTAGATTGAGATGAGAAGTTGGTGTCCGAGCGGATCGAAGTCACGATAGCTCAAGCGGTAGTGCGCTGAAGGTCGTGGGTTCGAATCCCACTCGTGGCCCTAACTTTTTCATTTCAACCAATACCTTCCATAAAGAATAATTAATTGAGAGAAGTTATTTGTTCAATCGGATCGAGATATATAATGGATTTACTATTAAGGTTATAATTATAACCTCACTTTAAATTAATTTTGGGTAAGTTTTAAATTTGATTAGAGTGATGTGTGGTGTTTAGTGACCGTTAGCCAATGATTCGGAGATCGTGAGGTGCGGTCTGGTGTGACGTAGGTTTTAGAAAAACATTTTCTTTATCATGCCAACGTTTCGATCTTTATTGAGATCATTTTCAGGGCTCAAAGTGATGAGTGAGATTTCCGTGTAGACGTGTCATTCTTGTGTGTCGTGTAGAGTGTTGAATATAGTTCTCAGACAAACGGATTTAATAACATGTATTTTTTTGAAAATGAATGAAAATGTGTGCACAAAATTTGCATAAAATAAAGTATTTTATATCTATACTATTCCACACAATCACATATTTCAAAACTTTTACATCCATCTTTTAAAAAAATATTACAATAATATCCATATACATACATCTTTCCGTCTTTTCCTTGTTAGGATACTCAATTACTCATTAAAAATGCAAAAAATATATATTAAACGATTCCTTAATAATCCCTGGGAGAAATTATTATATTATTATCTTGTTAAGCTTCTCCTTTAACAACCATTCGACCATTAAACAATTTGAAAGGTACTTATTGTGATAATCGTGGCTAAAGTATCACCCCCACCGATATACATCTTCGAAAACATCTATAAGTCAAATACTGTTGATCAATTAACACGATTTTTGACTAAAGTCAACAAAGAACAGTGGTGAGACAATAAACGAACTCAAACGCGTGTGCGTACATTAATTTGAATTTGTAAGTAGAATATTATCGATAATTAGCAACGAAAAAAATAAACATGTTTTACTTATATGTTAAATTGTAACGATTAATTTTTGACTGTTTAAAGGAGGTAACATTTGGAAAATGATAGTTTTTTAGCATTCTTCATAACAGAATTTTGTCAACAGGATTTTTTTGTTCAAATGATCGAACCCTTATTTCATCGTTGTTTAAATTACAAACTTTTATTATTGTTTGATAGTGGATTTTTAAAGAGCTTTGTTGTGAAAGACGACGAGCTTTAAGTGCCCCGGTCTTAAATCTTCAAGTTGTCATTAGCGGTAAGAAGTGCTTCCAAGTAACAACCACCCGGTGCGCGGCCTTAATTTTAACAAACATCTACACGTGTTTTTCTTTGTGAGGGTGAAGGAAAATTAAAAATAAAAATTTTGCAAATATAAACGTTAGATGTTGTCAGTTTTGGCAATTTTGATATAAATTAACTCCTGTCCAACAAACACCGCAGTAGGGTGGTTGATTCTTTTTCCATTGAACAAGTAAATGTAATAGAATAACTATAATATTAAAAGGTATCCTTAGTCAGTAATTGGAGGTTTTTTTGAATAAGTCGAAATAACCACGTGCTAAAAGAACCGGTGTATGTAAACCTTAATCGGTCGAGCTTTTACGAGTTTCATTGTGTCGCGGATGCGACGGCATGAAGAAATATGGGAGTGTTTGTTAAGGGGTGGGTTTCGTTATGGCGCTACGATACGTTGAAGAGGGAGGGGTGCGTGCATCCCCACCATTCAAGGGCCGGCAATTAAGACCTCAAACCACCCTTACCAAGGCCCTTGACCCTTCGTTATTGTCTTTGAAATCGTTCCCAAAGCATCTTACTTTAAAACTAATTGTAATCCTGATTTATAATTGCCCTTTGTATATGATGTATAATTAAAAAATTATGCAAATCGCTTCTCTTTTCAAAGTAATAACTTATCTGGTGATATATTGCCGTGGTCCTCACAACGGAGTCGCTCTTACCTAGAAAACAAAAAGAAGACAGTCTTAGATAAAATGTTAAAAAAATATTTCTCTAAAAAAAAATTAACGCAATTCGTCTTATCTAAAGCTCATTAACAGGCTTCCAAGGGCGGTCTTATCTCAAGTCAAGGCATTAAGTACTGCGAAGATGAGGGGGAAAAATAGAATTACAGTCTTTGCACAGAAAAGAATGAAAAAGTGGGGCCTAAGGATAGTCGGCGATGTAGCAGGGTTCAACGGTTTATCTCGCTGTAAACAACCCCCGAGACGTCCGGGATGACTAGTGGCGGCAGGGGTGTATTTAAGAAACCGCTGTTTACTGCATCAGCTGTTCTACCCCGGATTATGTAAAGACACGGATGCGACGCAAGCAGGGGTTCCTTCCCCTTGTAAGATAAGTAAGAGCTGAGTTACAGCGGATGACATTGTAAATATTTTGTTTTAATCGGGTTTCCAATTCACACTTTAGCGAGACTCGATAACGAAAATAAGAGTACATTAATCCGTGAAAAATATATCCAGCCAAAAGACTAAAATGGGGCTATATATATGGGAATCCTCCTTATGATAAAATAAATGTATAAATCTATTAATAAATGGTATATAAATTTTATATAAAAAACAAAAAATTTTTCAGTTTTAATATTAATTGTAAGATTTTCTCCTGGGGTCTTCAGTGTCTGCCATGTGCGTTCCAACTTCTCACCATCTTCTGGTCGTACCAAAATTATAGGAAACGATTAAACTCTAGATTAATATTAATTTTTTAACGATTTCTACTGATCAAGTACAGATTGTACTTATTAGTCGTTAAATAAGGATAAAACTCAAGTCATCGTATTGCAATGTTTCTCAAAACCGGAAATCTGCATAAAGAGAATGGTCGGTACATGAAGCCCTGTCTATAAGTTTAGCCAATTGTCTACGGTCTGTGTGAATGTTGTGAAAAAAATATTTAAAAAAAAGTTATTTCGACCTCAACTTACAGCCTACATACAAAAGGATTTGTTTATAACGTTCGGTGACAACGAAGGCCGCCACATTTTCCTGTCGTATAAACAATATGGAATAACAATAAACAAACTGCGTTATTTTCGTTCATGGCTTTGCGTTGTGAAATGTTAGATAAGCCTCACTACAAGGATTGGAATAGCAATAAATTTCAATATAAAGCCGTCCCAAGTGAACAAGTGAACCAGGACCGTTTCCAAATCAATTAAAGTTCGAATTTCTCAACGACGAAGCTATCGATCAACTTTCAAGCATAATTTGCACAAAACTGTGGCATCCCATCCGCTTTCGTCCGCACCGGGCCGTGTGAAGGGAAGAATTTCTGACCAACGCAAACGCCTCGCCATTTCCTCAAAAATAAACTTTCGGATCAAAGTATCCATAGGTTTTTAAATTATGACTTTTTAATAAGTGCCTGCTAAAGCTGTTTTCATTAATTAATGTCATACTAATTAATTTTTATATTTTATTGAGATTTTCTTAGATTAAGCATTTTTATGTGCAGTGAATAATGCATACATTGATGGTTTTATACTTATTATAATTACTTTGCTTGGTATGTTTTTAATAGATGAGATGCATTAAGACCTAGCGGCATCATCATCGGTGACGGCCTTGCCAAACAAGCTTTAAAATCCTGTTTACCACCTCCCAACCCCGAATAACTCATTCCATATATATCTCAGGTGAGAACCAATTCGTCACAGTACGGATAACTTACTGTCATACATGACACATTAGCCAAAGGCATCTGACGGATCGGGAAAATGAACAGAACTCTTTAATCCATGGCGATTTTTGTTTAACACGCGACGAAACTATTATTATAATTTTCTACCATTTTACCATGTTATACTAATTTTAGCTAAGGCTTGCTCACAGTAGTACTGGAAATTTTGTAATGTTTGATTTCTTATATTGGCATTTCTTACCGCAAAATATGAACTAAGCGTACTACAATTTCATTCACGTTAGCTTGTATCGGGTATTTGATCAAAACCTGGTCCGTCTAGTCACGTGGTACTTTGGTTAAAAAAATAGTATCCTTTCAAAAACTAGACTTGTCCCAACACCTTTTCAAACAAGCAGAGTCAATCTAAGCAGTAACACAAAACCTATCAAGAAAACAACAATCACATTTAGGAAGATTCCATGAAAAAAATTAAGACAGTTATATTCACTAGCCAAGAGTAATTTTTTTGATTTCGATAAAGGAAGTAAGCAATAGATGATTCAATGACAACAGACTATCTATTCTTTTAACACTGTATTTTTTACAATAACACATGGAGTAAATTTACTTGGAAGATTATGTTCTAGTTGTATATTTTAATGAGGAAACATTAGGTATCAATTACTTTGGTTGAGGTAATGAATTTACTTTAAAATTAAATTCATTTACTTAGAATGTCGCTTGATCTGTTTTTAAATTGACTATAAAGAGTTTATCGAGCGTAATGTTTTGAAAGACATAATTGTAACAAGCCTAGAAATCTGTAAGTGCAGTAAAACCAAGGGGGCAACGGGCTGATACACGTTTCAATTTTTTATAAGCGAATGACTGTTCTCAATTTTCCCGAACGACCACCATTTCGGCCAAACAACCCGAATCATTGTTTTTATTAATTAAGCCTAATTACTACACTGCCCACAGCGGAGCCATTTATTTCTTATTAAAAGCATCGGTCCACGGCACTAAATAACGGCCATCTATCCCCGTTCTGCAGCAGTTTTGATTTACGACGAGATCCGTTTTTCCCGCCTGGAAGAGAACAGGAGGGAGAAAACACAAACACACAGTCAAAAACGCAGGAATTGTTCGACAAAAGGCAACTTTTGCTGTGGCCCGACCCGCGGGCCCGTGGACTAGTTCCAATCCCTCCGAGTAGGGGGGTTATTTATCTCTAGCCCTTCGCCCTTCACTTCTTCCCTAGCGGCGGCCGGAGGTTAAATGCTTTATTTGGCGAAATGTCGAGGAGGTGGTAGATCTAAAAGAATATGACCATGGCAGTCTCAGTGATTTAACGCGGCCCCGAGGTACTTTTGGCATCTGACTCCTTGAATATTTTATATGCCTTTGCCAATTTACGGAAAAAAAGTTTAAGCTGTAGTGTTATATTTATTTGTATAAATTAAAGTGCAACCTTTATCAATAGAAACATTAGAAGAATAACGTTATTCTGTCGTAAATGGCATTTGGAGAGAGAGAGAGAGAGAGAGAGAGAGAGAGAGAGAGAGAGAGAGAGAGAGAAAGAACGAAATATTGACTTAGAGTGAAAATGAATGAATGAATATCGTGTTATTTGAAAAATTTTCAAATTTAGATCGCGAACGACTTTTCGAGAGTGAGAGAAATAAGAAGAAAGAAAGAAATTATAAATTAAAAAGAAGAGTTAGTGAGAGAGAGAGAGTGTGTGTGTGTGTGCGTGTGCGTGTGTGTATGTGTGTGTGTGTGTGTGTGTGTGAGAGAGAGAGAGAGAGAGAGAGAGAGAGAGAGAGAGAGAGAGAGAGAGACAGACAGACAGAGTGTGAGGACGACTGTGAATTGTGGAAAGGCCAAGAAAATTGAAATAATGAGAAAACGAGAATGAAAAAAAAAAAGAATCTGAAAGAAGAAAAAACCATAAAGGGTGGCAGAGAGAGAAAGAGGAAAGATAAAAAAGTGGAAAGAGCAATAGTGACAATAAGAAACATTTAAATATGAGAGAAAAGTGAATAGGAATACGAAAGTGAAAGGAAGGGAAAGGGCAAGAGAGAGAATGGCCGGAAAAGAAAAAGTTGTTGAGAAAGAAGAAGAGATAAAGAAATAGAGAAAAAGCTTGTAAGGGAGAGTGTAATAAAAGAAGCCAGAGAGAGAATTAAGCGATTGTAATTGTCTTTACAGTTTTCCGTTTTTAAAACATAATCATTTTATAGCCAGCTCGATGTTGAACAATTGTGTGAATGTGCCTGCTCTTAAAAATGCTATTATTTATGCAAAAATTAATGTTTGAACAAATTATTTTACTTTTAGAACAAGGCATAAATGAAATTAATCTTCGCAAAAATATGCAGGATGTTTAATTCATGCGGGAGAAAAAATCTTGTATTTTTTTCGAGTTTAATTGGCAACATGTGCGATTAATATCATAACGCATGAAGTTTCATTTGTTGTGCGGCGGTTTCGAGATTGTCCGATCAAGTGCTTATCTATGTACGATGTTTAAACTTAACTTTGAACTTATGTAAATTCAATAGTAGGTTTTGGATGGAAAACGAAGTCAGTTTTTTGAAATCTATATTTTGACGCAATTGAGCCTGGAAACACGTTCGTGTAAGACACCAGCATTTGTTCGGTCTACAAATCTCCCCGTCAAAACAAAAAAGGTTTGAATCAGTAGAGACCCTCCGCCCAGACACAAAAGTGAATCAAGGCTACATCCATTGCCCCAATCCTTGAATTCTTCTGACAAATTTTTGACCCACGCAGAATTTCGTCCGAATCGCGCAGAAATGTTTCCCATTGTTCCGGCCAGTTACAGTCCGGCAATAAATATTTTCCGCTAAGGTTGTCATTTAACAAATAATAACTCAATATTTCCCTCTTCCAGGCGGACCGACGGAACCACCTTGCGTCCCACTCCGGACCACCTTCCACGGCTCATGAATAATCAAAAACTTTACTCTTCGTTATCCGTGTTTTGAGTTGTAGCCGCAGGAATACAGAGAAGAAATTAATTTGGGTCTGAAGGGCAAAACGGGCGTTGGTCATCGTATCGTCGACTACAGCGAAGTATTACAGTCAAATCGATCTCTCCCCAATTTAATTAATATATAGATATAATAATTTCTACCATGCTCATATATAAATCAGTTTGAGCTTTATAATACCCAAACAGCCAGGCTGTGGCTGAATAAAATCATTAACGGTCTACTTTCTCCCCTCTTGCAGAAAAAGTGTAAATAAATATTCACATTTTTCTTCTAAAATCTAAAAAATTAAAGCTCCTTTGTTTTTTTGTGAGTGTGTACGTTTTGTTTCAGGACAAAAAGTATATAAAAATTGAAAACATTTCAGACTATTTAGGTTAAACCAACGTCCTTAGTTGAAATTTTCATCTGAAAGTATGTATCATCATATAAACATACCAACTTATTAAAATTTCTAAATTTTAAAAAATGCCTTTTATAAATAAGTATTAAATAAGAATCTAATTTTATAGTGGGAAAAATAGTCGAATTTACGAAAAAACGCTGGTTATGTGTGTACATTTACTAAGATCTGGCTAGAAAGCAAACGATATCTCATTTCTGCCTTTATATATTCTTTTGTTATTTACTTGTCTTCTTATCAATTTTTTCTCGATTTGCAAATTAATTGGTAGCGGCATTTCGGGAAGTTAAAAGCCGTTTAAATTTATAGATTACCAGCGATAAATTGAAAAGTTCATAAAATATTGCTTTCCGTAACTGATTAGTTTTTCTTTCATAGTTCGAAAAAATAATATAAAATATTTGCTGATAATTGAACAAAATGACGTTTACATAACTGAAATTTTAACGATGACCGAGGTTATCGAGGAATGATTTCTCTTTAATTAAAAGGTCATATTTACCCCTGTTTTGCAATATGAGTAAATGCGTAAACAAACAAAAGACGTATAATAATGTAAATATTAGTTAAACTGTTGTGACGAAATAATTTTCTTCACCAAAGCTGAAAACAATTGCGAAACACTATCCTCAAACAAATACAATTTTTTTGTGGAAAAACTCTAATCGGGGATTTTTCGCGGAATGCACGTCCTGCTTACACCGTGACGAAACAACTAATTTCACACTAGTGAAACAGGGTAATCCGTGCGTGACATTTTCATATAAATGCAGCAAATGCTTTAGGCCAACTGCCCGCATTGTACTCTCTCACAGGGTGCGCGCGATTTATCCCAAAGAACTCTCAGCAAATCGATGAAATCTTATTATAAGCTTAAGTTTAAACAAAAGAAAACGCAGCTTTTGGAGGTTTATTTTTGATCGAAATTATCACGGCTCACATCACCACGCCAGAAAATTTCTAGACGTTTAAAAGCAATTATTGACTAATATTTGTAAAAATAAAAAATACTTCATGGAGTATACATTCGTCTTTAAATTTGCCCAACTTGTAACATTTTTTATTACTTTTAACCATGGGAGAATAAATACAGGAATAAATTTCATTTATAATACATTATTCTTTACTTATTTGGAGATCGTGAGTTACGGTCTGGTGTGACGCAGGTTTTAGAAAAACATTTTCTTGATCATGCCAACGTTTCGATCTTTATTGAGATCAACTTCAGGACTTTTGTGTTTGTTTTCCGTGTAGCTGTGTCATTTTTGTCATACTTTAACGTCCAGTTCCAACCTTCTTTTAGATTCATTCAATTATAATTTAACTGGACGTTAAAGAATGGCAAGAATGACAAATCTACACAGATAACAAACACTTCGAGCCCTGAAGATGATCTCAATGAAGATCGAAACGCTGGCACGATAAAGAAAACGTATTTCTAAAACCTAGGTCACACCAGACCGCACCTCACGATCTCCAAATAATCATTGGCTAACGGTCATTAAACACCACACATTATTCTATACATTGCCCAGGTCGTTTTTACATTATTACGAACGTGCTGGCCCCGTCTTAAATACCAGACTGATAGGATAAACTTTGTTTTAATAACTAAATAACATTATAATTTTGCTAGCCAACGTATTAACATATGGATTATCTTACCACAGATTCGAGAGCGTAGTATTTTTTCTCTTCCGTTTATTGTACATAGAAAATGGATTTATCGTTACATCAGCAAAACAATTACGACTTATCTGGTAAAATTCTTTATCTTAAGATATGAAAACAAGACTAAAAAGGTGAAAGAAGTGCCTCCAAAATCAATTTAGCAATAAAATCACAAAATAATATATCTGTCTTCTTCTTGAAATGTAATAATATAATAATAATCGAATGAAAGGAGAGCAGAATTATTTTCCTATCTCACGCCCAGATGAAAATAGAGGAAAACTGTTAACATTATTGCTATATTTAGTGGAAAAAGTAGGTATTTTAGGATACATATTCTAAATTTAAAAACGTGTAAATTCGACACGTTTAGACACTGAATAATATAATATAGAATTATAGGCGTTGAATTATTTTTTGAACCAGTTTTACGTATTCGTAAAAGCAAAGTAATTCCTGTCTGAAGGGCGTAACGTCCCGTACGGTGAACCGGAGAGGGGTGAGACACACTTTACAACACGTTTTCCAAATTAATCTCAAATAAAATTCTAATGGCTGTGCCGGGGTTCGAACCCAGAATCCCTAGCGTGGCAATTACGAGTCGGAGGCAAACCACTATTTCACCTCAAACCAGTTTCACGTAAAAATAAATTTTCAATACTTCTGATTAATTAATTTGGAAAAGGTCTAATTGCGTTATATATTTTTTGCTTGGTTCAGGTCAACGACATCGAGCGTGCAGAATATCGTCCCCCAGAATTTGTCTAGTTTCTTTCCCCTGAGTGAATTGTGAAAATGGATATTATGTAACTGAATAATGTATAAACTTGTAACCATTTATTTCGCTGAGCGAATCATTTGATAAAGGCCTAATTTAATGAATGAAGAACCCCTAATGTTGCTATATAATTAAATTAAAATTTAACGGTGGAGATGTGAAAGTGTAGTTATAAAAGAAACTAGAAATGGGAACGTAAATCAAAACAACTCGCTCTTCACACTCTCTAAAATTGCCCCCGCAATAAAATACCAGTGTGTAAAATACACTGACCTTTCGTAAAATAGGTCAGGCTTCCCAGGGCAATATATTTATAATTACTGAAAAGAACTGCGACGCGGCGTGATAACCCTTTGACTCAGGGAGATGATCGATTATCTCCTTTACGTACAATGGCGCGCCCAATGTTGGAAATGGGATTTATTAAAACATTGTATTTCTCTTATAATACAAGGGGCGGACGAGACGAGATTTATCGCCGTTTCAAATAAAGCTATTCAGGAAACGTTTGGGCGGAGAGGCAGTCAGGTATTCAGGGAGAGGTACTTTTTTAACATTTTTTACAAGTCGGACATGGTTTCGGAAACCTTTGACGACTCCATCTTCTATGTGGCGCTTCTTAGATAATTTCTTGACGAAAATAAAATATCTCTCTAGCAGGTGCATGAAGATCCGGAAGCTTACAAAAAAGTTAACTTTTTTCAACAAAAACTAAATGAACATAAGATTTCACAAAAACCGTGTATTTTTTTTTCAATTGACAAAATATTGCCGCATGTAATATATTTGGTATATACACAATAGTATGGGCCCAGGCTAAGTAGTTGATCAATATATTTTTTCACACGAGTTTTAAATAAGGGTAATGGGTTACCATCAAAACTTGTAAAAACCAGTGAAAAATAACTTCATTTATCAAATACTAAATTAAAAATGTCCACTATAACCAGCTTAATGTTTGTTTATAATTTTTAAATGTATTTTTAATAAAATAAATTCATAAATTTAGAAAAAAATCCTAGACAGACAGCATACTAAGCCATCGTCTAACACAATAATGCTCTTCTTTTGTTTTAATAGCAATAATAGTAGCAAATAACGTATTTTCATTCATACCATCAAATGTATATAAAATGTACAAAATAAATTCTAACGTGTAGAAATGTGTGGGGTTTAGTGACCGTTAATTAATGATTATTTGGAGATCGTGAGATGAATTTCACACCAGTCCGCATCTCACGATCTCCAAATAATCCTAAATTCTAACTCTACTGAATTTTTCTACTTTAACAAATTGGAAAATTTTTGTGAAACTGCACCAGCATAAAATAAGTACATTTATTCTTACGAAATTATATTTATATACTAGGTACTATTCCTGGCATAGCCCATGGCTTTTTTTATTGATCATTAATAAAAATATTGTAAAGTGGTTTGACCAGTCATCCGTTAAACCCAACGGAAAGCTCCTTTATGTCATGATTTATTTAATAATTTTATATCCTAGCAAAAATAATAAAACCTTTTATTGAAATATATTATTTTTTATTTTAAGATATAATTTATTAATAATTCTTATGACGTCTGTTCTTATATAAAAAGGAAGACAATTTCAGACAAATTTCAAAGACTGATTAGGATAAAAATCTGGGTCATTATATAAATAAAAATACCTCCCTTAAGATCATTCCCTTCGATTTCGCGTTTAATTTTTCTGGACAGAAACAGAACTTGAGAACTTAACATAAGTACTACCGCGAGGTAAGCGACGCTGACATCCATTCACGCATCCTGCCATGAATAGAGAAGTACTATAGTAGAACCTATAGCGGTTAAATTTAAAAAAAAAAATTTCTCTATCGAATCAACTGTTTTGCTCTTACGCTATTATTTTAAGAAAATTTATATACAAATATTGACTTATAAAAATGGTTAAATCATGTATTCTCTAGGAGTAAATTTGTGAGTTAATGAATATAGTTATTTGATCAAGAGTGGTGGGACCAACTAATTTGGTTAGCAAGAAACTTTCAATTTACGCGGGAAAATTACTTAAATGGGGGGGGTTAAATTTGAAATTAATCGATGGATAGCAAATACATTTTTTTCGTAGTGCAACGTAAGAGCTACATTTTCGTGCATCAACCATACTAAAAATTGAAGATCGGGAAATCCCTGGAAAGCCGATCTGACTAAAAGGACAACAGGAAGCCCCATGGAGCCCATCGGACACGACGAAAACCCCCCAGCCAGGATGGATTGATTTAATGCCGGTTGTTGGAACAAGGGAGGCCGACTTTAAAAGTTCGTCCCGACCCAAAACTTATATAATGGTGACCCTTGCTAGCATCAATCTATAACGCTATTAACTGTGCTGAAAACATGCAGCCGTTCAGAGCGAGCGAGTGTTCGAACATAATAAATATCATATTTCCATGAATAGCATTAGTGGGTGGCTTTTGTGTACGGACTGATTACGGAATGCCTTTTGTTTGCCACAGATCACTATCTGACTGTACGTTTCACCCGATTACGTCAAATGACACTTAATTGCTTTTGATGTATTGCCGGTGACATTTACATTTAACAGTACGGACAAGGTGACAATTTATGGAAAAAAAGAGAACGAGTGATCCGACATGGGCGAAGATTTAACAAACTGAAGGATTAACAATGATTATATTCATTCTTCCTGTTACTTTTCAATTTTTCCCTGAGGCCCGAGAACATATTTGGAGAATATATTTGAAAAACAAATTTCCCTTCTAATCCATCAAAACCATTAAAAATGGATATATAATATAATATATATATATATATATATATATATTTTAATCTTTACTGGTTATTACTGTTAGTAAAAAATAATGCATTGAGTACACGGCGAACTGTTAAAAACCAATTGGCAACTATTTACATGTAGATTTTTTTAAACATATTCAAATAGCTGTCCATACTATTGGGTTGTCCGGAAAATAATGCAGGATTTTGGTATTAAACAAAAAAAAAGAAACTAGTTACTTTAAAGCAATGTTCTTTAATCAAAATAATTTCCCNTGTTGACATTCATACAAATGAGTAATCCTGTAAACGTAAACAGAATATTTTATATAGATTTTTTTTAATGAAAACTTAAAATCCTGCATTATTTTCCGGACAACCCGATAACAAAAAAAAATGTAAATTGTTTGTTCAGTTTTTCTTTCTCTCTCACCTTCGCCCTCCCTCCATCACTCTCAATCTCTCTCTATCTCACTCTCTCTCTGTTTCTTTTCTCTCTCTCTCTCTCTCACTCTCTCTCTCTCTCTCTCTCTCTCTCTCTCTGTATGTGTGTGTGAGTGTATGTATCTATCTATCTCTCTATCTATCTATATGTATGTATATATGTATGTATCTATCTTTCCCTCTGAAATAAAAATTTATTATTATTAATCAGAAGAACAATATTTTGAAGAAGTTTATTGCCAGTACAACTTCGGATAATTCAGTGAAAATTCTTTTGCAACAACTTTATATAAATTTTCGAATTCAGATATATGTTGAAAAAGTTTATATTTAAAACTAATGATGTTTCATTTTAATATATCAAAATTGGCGTAATTTAAATTAATAAAGTAATAAACGATTTTCTAAAAAACGCATTGTTGCAAATTCGGGCAATTCTTAATTAAACTGGACGACCGCAACTACCTAGGTACGATTTAATTTGTTTTGGAACTAAATTTGGAAAACTAATAAAGTAATGATCGATTTCAACAAGCTAATTGAGTATACGTTCAATTTACAAAATCATAGCAGTAAATTTTGAGACGTTTTGGTCCGATAACTTTGCGCCCACTTATTTTTAATTGTTAAAAATGATAATCAGTGAGACTGGGATAAGTAGTCCCCTATTTATTCTCCTGAATCGTATCGTTATTATCATATTTAAAGAGCGTTTTAACAACAAGAATCATTAGCAACGTAATATTTTCAAGACTTTGTAGTATATTTCTGCCTATTACTAATCTTATTGTTTGTAATGATGTAACTGTCTATAAACTTTATAACTTTCTATTGAAGTTCTATTATTCTTTATCTATCAACGTCTGTTACTTTTTTGGCATATCTAAAGTCGATTAAGCTAGCAGAGACTACCAAGAAAACTGTAAAATAAACCACCCCCCTCACCAAAAAAAGAAGCAAATTCTTATCGCACAATTTGAACTGAAGTTAAATCCTTGTACGATTAAAAGCTACATTTTAATTATAAGCTGTGAAATCGGAGTTTCAGTTTGAAGAGAGTATACAACACGTGATGCACATTTTTCATTATGTTAACACAACACAGTTACAACAACAAATTCTCTTCCCGAGGGCCTTCCCAATTATCTCTTCTAATATACGTTGTTGTGGATCGATGTTTGTGCTTCGTTGCACTCGATATGGCAGTTGCAGACTGAATAATTCTGAAATAAAATTTTCACAGCACTGGAACACTGCGTGTACCCTACGCGACACCACTTCCACTCACTCTTAACCCTGAACTGGAAAAAACAAACAGTCCGGTCATTGTGCCAACATGACTTCCCCTCCAAATATGGCGGAGGGTGATTCCTCCCCTAGCCAACTCTTGGACCCTTGAAAGGCCCTTTTCATCCCCACCCCTGTCGGCGGAGATGATGCCGACCACCTGGCCCCGATGAAGCCGGCTGACACAGGTAGTTAACATTCTTGTTAGTTTTGTTACCGGCAATAAAACCGTTCGGTTTTACGAGCAGTTAACGTCACTTAGAGTCAACGCAAAGCTGTTTTAACCAGGTTAGTAGAAGCTTGATGTTTTCAAACACGTTCATGTAGCGGAAAGCAATAAAGTATGATTTTATCTTAATCGCAAAAGCAAAAGTAGTGTGTGGAACCACCTAGTCTCGCTTTTTCACGATGTCAACACAGTGTTTCCTAAGATGATTCCATGTTGATTATATTTATTTGAATATGCTGATTTCATTAATTTTTATATTATCGCGTTTTTTTAATACCGTAGCCTAATAAGTAATGGCAACTATACTTTCAATTGTACTTTAGGATTGGTAAATTTTTTAAAATTGTAATTTGACACTATATAAGTCTTAATGAACACATTCCTACACTGTTTTTTTTTTCAATTTAATTTTGGGGGCGTCTGGCTGCAACGGTTAGGCGTCACGGGCTCGAATGCAGGGCCCCTGGATTTGGCCAGACATACTATGTACATTATACATTAATTATTCAGAAACGTGAGATGCGGTCTGGTGTGATGTAGGTTTCAGAAAAACATTTTCTTTATCGAGCCAACGTTTCGATCTTTATTGAGCCCTGAAGATGATCTCAATAAAGATCGAAAAGTTGGCACGATAAAGAAAACGTTTTTTCTGAAACCTACATCACACCAGACCGCATCTCACGATTTCTGAATAATTATCGATTAACGGTCACTAATCGCCACACATTATACATTAATATCATAATATATATTTAATACCATATATTTTTTCAAAAATACCGGCACTCCGGGGAGCTCTACCGATCTCCGTTAAAAAAAATTATATAATTATCTCCAAGATCTTAATAAATAAATTTCATGAAAATATTTTAGAACACTGTGTACTCTGCTCTCAAATTTTGATAAGTGGAAGAATTGTAATTTTGATTTATTTATTCTATTTTGTTTGGAATTGAAAGTGAAGAAGAAAGATTGAGAACTGTAAGAGCGTGAAATCTGCCATTATATCGTCCTTTCAAAATAATGAATTAACACTAACCGTCGATTATAAATATGTCCTACGTTCTTTCATCAACACTTTCTGTGATCAAACTTTCTCCAACACGATTCCTCTTCGGCTATTACAAGATGTAATCGCCCATTGGATTTTAAAGTGGGAAAATCAAAATGTTACATCATATTCGGCAAAATGAAGTGTTCACTGTAGATAAATTTACGGGGCGATAATATGCAATTGGGATTTCTCAGTTACAGGCAGGGGGTTTACTTATTTATTTTATTGTTAACAATTTGTACGTACAGAGATAAACTGAAAATTTAATTATTTTTCTCGGCCTGTTGATGTGAAAAACTTCTAAGAAAGTAAGGACTGTTCAAACAGAATGGTCAAAAATTCAATTTCGACAGGGGAACGTTCATTCTGAGACATTCTCAAAATAATAAAGCAACATTACACAAGACATTAAAACAGCTTTCCAATGAGAGACTGCTTTGGTGAAGTAAGCCCATGGATTTTAAACACTGTCACCGAAGGAGGAAGCAAACAGAAAGTGTGAAAACTGCTCACTTGATACGAAATAATAGTTCCATATTTAATAATAATAAATGAACTGCTCAACATTAGCCTTGCAGATTTGCTGCAACCTATAATTAATATTTAATTTGTAATTCCTATATTTTAATTATATTACTACGATAAATTCTCTTTAAAGTGTTAGATGTATCGACCAATTTTTTACTCAGGAATAATCTCAATCTCGGTATCGTCTGAATGAAAATCTAATTAAATTGTTATCTGCCTAGCTTTCGATCTATTTTAAGGTCATCATCAGGGCAAAACAATCTTCAAGATGTCTACAAAATGACAAAATTAATAGATTGATTCAAATTTCTTTACCATTAATTCTATTCCTAGTGTATTCACATAATGAATAGCTTTACAGTTCTTCAATGTTGGGACTGAGTCTATCTTCAAAGAATAAAAAATATCAATGACAAACTTAATTATGTCAATATGTAATCTTTAAGAGTGTTTTACCCTTATGGTATCCCTAAAATTGGAATAAAACTGAATTTTTTTAATCCACCATAAACCTACTTACATTATTTTATTATTGTGCATATACTGATACATAAATACATATTGTACTTACTTATAAAAAAGAAAATAATCATTTCAACTTTTTTTTTTCCGTTATAAACTATGCATATTAGCCATGTGACAATTCATATATGTGTGTTCAAATTTGGGGGGGTTATTGTGAAAAAAGGGCCAGAGGCGACGGTGGGAATCGAACCCACGACCGCGGCGTGAGAGTCTCTCATAACCACTCGGCTATCGCGGTCCCCATCATTTCAACTTGAACCATTTAATTTTTTTAATGAAGAAACATTATTCAATTTATAATTTTTCCAATATATCGAGAATCGCGGAATCCTTGTGGAATCATGTCCACCTCACTGTTTACTTTGGCATTTATTTCTTTTAAATAATGACTGTGAGAAGATGAATGAGTGAACAGAAATTATCAAAGTAGTTTAGTAGCTGCAACCCTTTTTATATTCAAATTTGCAAAAAAAAAGAAAAAATATACACGTGAGATGCCTTGGAAATTGGTTGTAAAAGACAATTAATATGTATTGTTTAAATACAAAAAGTATTGCATCCATAAAGAAATACTGATTTTAGGACCCCTTTATACACGTTGGAATTTGATGCGATAACGCGCGAGTAGAAGAGGAAATCTCAAAGAAAGGAGTGGTTCATTTGACTTTCATGGATCAGCGCGCGATCCGTTTACCCTGCAAGCAGGGTGAAACGAAACAGTGCGATTCCGCGAGATGAGCTTGCTGTACTCTCAAATCATTTTGTTTGATACGATCAGGACGAACTTTTTTAATTTTTTCTCTATAAAAAGACCTTGCAACAATAAAATATTCTATACCTCCATTATGAAGATATAAATATAAACCTATATTAAAAATAAAAATAGCTTTTTAGATATTGCGCTATGTATACTACAAATCAATAAATTACCTAATCGAGACCGTGCAGTCTCTAATATGCTCTATACTTTCTTGGCAGTCTGTTGCCTCCATCTGTCCTAGGGTGTCGTTCTATTTTAGTATTTTAAAAATTTTACAGGAGGATTTTTGGACATACCGAACGCATCACATCGTGAGCAGTGTAAGAAGTGTAATAAAAAAAACCTTCTAAATCATCTTGTTTTTATGTTGTTTAATTATTTTAAATAAAGACTGTAATAAGAGGAAATGGATAATTCAAAAATAAATAACGATATAATAAATTGGTAGCGAGAACCTCTAAAGAAATAATTGTAATCGACAACTAATGTTTAATATATTATTATTGCGTTTAATTAAATATTGAATAAACAAATATTGGTCCAAATTTACTAGTTTTTATGTAACGTTTGGGGTGTTTATTAATTATGCTTAGTTAATTACACCAATACACACCATAAAACATTTAAAACATAGAAATCACTACCAGCATTAAGACACTAGCACAAAAATTACACCAATTAAAATTCAGTGCCGCCAACGTAATATTTAAAGACACTTAAAAAATGCTACAAACATCAAAAAGATGCATGTCCACTTTGACCAAATCAAAAACAAACACACCACAACAATATCTCACTGCCACTCCCAACACGACACACAAGAATGACACATCTGCACTGAAAACAAACACAAATACTTCGATTGAATCTAAAATTTCTAGCATTGTATAAATTCATTTTTTTCGCATCCTGCATGTATTATTTTGTAAAATTTAAACAATGTTTATAAACCCCAGGCTCTGAAGATGATGTCAACAAAGATCGAAACGTTGGCACGACAAAGAAAATGTTTTTCTAAATCCTACGTCACACCAGACCGCAATTCACGATTTCCAAATAATAATTTTTATGTAACATTTATTTTAATTAAGATTTATATATAGTATAAAAAAATTGTTTCAATGCAGTACAAATGTTTCTGATGTTTGAACTATTTAATTTTTTGAGAACCTTTGTGAAAGAAGAAACACACACGCACACATATATAAATACAATACGTACTGTACAACATAAAATACACAATACAATATGCAATATAAATACAAGATAAATACAATTAATTTACTACTTGTCAAGTAAAGAAAAAAATGAACATTTTAATTTTCGGCAATCAATTGTATGGGGGATGAAAGGGGGTCTTTAGATATTATTAGTACTATGTATCTGTTACCATTTATTGAATTATTGAGATTGATAGCAACGTCTAGAAAAAGGGCAATAAAGTTTATGGTTCCTTTTCATCAATGAGGTTTTATTTGGGAAGTTGTTTTCTGATTTCCCTTTCACTAGGCTCATCTTTCTTCATGCCGGGATCCATTCATCCTGAGGCTAAATGAAAAGGGCGTCGTCCCAAAATGGAAAATCGTGTGGAATGAATCCGTCAAATTGAATAATATTTGCCTACGTGATCAGGTTTTATCCGGCATGCTTCCCGTCCGGACGAGTTGTTTCAGGTAGAAAAGATTCGGCGCTGGCCGATTACAAGAGGACGTGGACGCTCCGAGGAAAAAACCTATTACCCAGTCGTGGCATGGAGTCTCGAGAACAGAGAAACACTAATTGCTGCCAGCAATCATCCACGGTAGGAGATTCTAAACGAGATTCAAATTCACGGCCAGTTGTTTTTATTTTCAGCCCTTACTCATTCCTGTAACGGCCTTTTAATAGAATTAAATTGTAGCCTGGTATTGTTTATTAGCTTTTTTCTCCCTTTCGTTTTCTACAAACTCCGTTCCTTTCAAGATAAATCGATAGCATTAACGGTTAAAGTAAACCCCTAATTGTTTCACGATTCATCCATTGATTCAACAGCAAAAAATCAAAAGAGAGATGTTCAACAACGTATGATATTTCTATAATAAAATTTAGAACAACTTTGAAATTATAAAATATTAAATTAAGAATATTTTCTTATTGATTTCGTCATCATCGATCATCCTGGCTTGCCAACCTACAAGCATAACGGATTTGATTGACAAGAGTCTGCAAGAAAAATTGTGATATATTTCCAGGAATTAAATTCTTTATTACTTATGCTCAAACATCGACAGACCAGAAAAATCGGTTATGGCCAAGTTCAAGTACACTATCTTGCAAATCTAAACAATATATTTTGCATTTTTTTTACAATTTTCACTTCTTTATTGTACTATCGAACAATAATAAACAGGCAGTTTTCCACGTATTTTGAATGAAAATTTGTGCTGTCAAATAGCAGGCTGTATTTTTACCACAGGTTGAGTGTAATTTTGCAAGGTTATTAGAACGAAACGTGATCCAATCGAGCTCTTAATTATAGTAATAAACAACGGATTAACTCCAGATTATCCGATCCATTCAGGTTCGGTATTACGCTTGGCAAAACCGGAAATCCTTCCGAGATTCGGTGGCGTTTGAAACAGACGGGGTTCATTAGACTGACAGCGTATCCAGGATGTCAGGTCAATTTCATTAAATCTGCCATGGCAATGAGTGAGTCGAGCGCTTAATCTCTCAGGGGTTTTGCAATATGATCTTTTCCCTGCTTTAAAATATTTCACAACAAAGATTTTACACTTTCATCAAAATTGCAGATAATAAACTTAATTACGTGTTACGTGTGTTAAATTTGAATATTTAACCAGGATTTTCACGGGTGGTTTTCTCTTGTTGGGAATGTTTTCATTAGTCTCCCACCCTCTCGCTCTCTCTTGTTGTGTTTCCTAATGAATTACTGCCCCCCTCCCGGACCGGGGTCGGCAGAATTTGGCCGGTGCTCCTCTCTCCACCGCCCCCGACCCGCTTCAGCCCCCATCTCGCCACTAGGCCGACGGCACGGGGGCAACGTTTAAATCAATATGAAGCCGAGAGAGTGGGAAGCAACCGCTTTCGAAGGTGGAAAAGCTATTCGTCAACACGCCATCCGTGGAAATGACTTGGCCGTAGCCCTGGGACAAAAAGAGAAGAAGTGGCAGATCTAGGAGCAAGCTCTTCATCCGGCACCTGGCAATAATTATTGTAGATTCTCGCGAATCGATTTTTCCCGATTTTTCCTCAAACTTATCACGTGCGTGGTTCTTGTCACTATCGGATTAGGATCAAAATAAAAATCTATAAATAATGCTCAAAAGGACCCGAATTTTTTTTTTTAAATAACTTATTGTCAGAGAGAATGGGCGTAACCTTCAATCCATTTTTAACGAAGCCAACAATGAATCTAGATGAAATCAATCAATGAAACCAAATGTTATCCACAAACCTGGGCCAATCTGGCCATTTTCATATAGTCCAACTATCGATGAATTCGTAATACAACATAGAAAAATCTCCTGACATTTATAAATTAATCGATTCACTATATTAATACTGTAGTAAATGATTTTCATTTTTTTTTAAATTATCTACTCCGTTTGATGTAATAGCATATTTTCAGTTGGATGAGTTGAAAATCATCAGATATAAAATTTTCATTATTTATCTCAACTTTTTCGCTTTTCCGTTAGTTTGTTTTACAAATTTTAATTTTTTTTAATTTTTATCCAGTTATATATTTAATGTGCAAATGATAGATAGCATGGTTTTACTAGGTTAATACTTTTGCTTATGGTTACTCCAGCCCACGGCCACGTGGTGTTGAGTGCGTATGTTGATTTTGCGGTTTTCACGCTCGCAGGTTACACGGAGGACAAGGTCGGCTCACGCCTCCCAGCATATCCCAAGTTGGCCTAACTACTTGCGGCTTACCCACGTCGTAGTTATGATAAATATGCCCACAGTCTCGCACATATATTCGTCTGATGCATTGCCGGGCGATTAATAGGGAGAGAGGGTTAAAACTTCACCCAAACCGCGACCCCCGGCTGAATTTATCGCTTTATCGGCGGTTTTCGGGGTCTTTGACCTCAAAGAGCCGAGGTTATTGTAAATAGTGTTTTCAGTTTTTTAGTCTTTCTCTTAATTGGTATAATTCAACTTTTGCCTACTTTAAATCCCAGCACCAAGATTCCTCGCTTTCGTGTATCATAATCTATCACAAGTAGAAATGGTTGCATATTTTAACAGCGTTTGTCCATTACATTGTTGTATGAGTCAACCCATTTTGAAACTGACTGTCGGCCATGACGAACCGTCTTCTAAAATATTGTACGGAAAAAAAACCATCAGTCCAATATTATCTATCGGACATTTCATAACGCAGGATATGTTAGATCCTTTGTTTATACAATATGATTCAATGTCAGGTATGATATGTATGCATTATGTCCTAATAGCCATAATTCTTCCATAAGACGTCTATAGCTCTATAAATTCTACTTTAGTTCCACTTGTAATTTCAAAATAAACTCTCAACCTTTTTATTTCCCTATTAACTTCATATAAATTCCAAACAATTATATTTTACTATTTAAATTGTTTATTGAATAAATTAATGAGTATGTACGATAGTTAATAAACGACTATCCTAAAATTGGCACTAGTAGTTTTGCAAGGCTCCACAAGACTATGTTAATGACCGACATTTTTGGCTTATTTTTACCATAACTCACAAGGGGAGGCTTCAGACGTGGGATCACCAATGATAATGAAACTTTTTAAAATAAAGCTTTATGCCTTCATTTATTTGTTTTTTACCAGGGATAAGAAAATAATACGCAAGATCGTATTAAAAGAGAATAAATAAATAAAAAGTTACAAAAATTTGTTTTCAAGACGGTGTTTGGTGTATCGCTTAAAAGTAACCACTGGATTTTCAATGTTCCACGATAGTACAACGGTTGGAAAGCTGCATTTTTCATCTAGGTCATTCTAGTTTTTATGTCAATATTAAAATAAGTATGAAATTAAACAACAGCCCAAACGTTTACATTTGTGTGATTAGTTCTTGGTTTTAGGTTCAATACGCCTGTAAGATTTCATGTGGAATCTGCTTTGCTAGGTCGCTAGGTCACAATTTATGTTTTTTTTTTAAATAGATACACATTTGCTCGCTCGCAGAAAGATTCTTTTTATGTTTTACAAAGTAGATTAAATTAATTTTTATCGAGAAACCAAGGTGATATCGTTTCCTGCACTACAAAAACCCCGAAGGCAAAATTTGTAGAAAAAATTCTGAAATTGTTCATCCAAATGCCTATTTTTTTCTAAAATATTACAAATGATGCTAATTATCGATTCCACCAATCCACAGGAAATTTCACAGGGCCTTAGAACCCTATGAACTGCACGCGAAGTCACATACTTGAACTCCGTAAATAAATTATAACTGTAGATATGAAATAAAATGTTCGAGGAGTTTGTTTTAATTTTACCCTGACTTTTTTCTCTTATAATGTCATATAATCTAATATTTGTTAAGAAATACCTAAAGAATGGTTCTAGTGGTACTAATAAGGTTAAATATGGATAAAATCCAGAGGTGGTATAAATTTAAGTAAAAAACGGACATTGGCGAGAAAAATTGCCTAGCTGATTCAGCTCAAAATGTTAATATTTTATTGTAATATAAATTCATATTTAAGGGTTATAAAAAATTCTAAAATTGAATCTTAATTGTTGTTGATTTTTTTCCGACAAAAATGAATTTTGTCCTATTATACACGAAACTTCTTTTGGTTAACTGATATAAATAACCACTAAATGTTTACTTAGCAAAGTCAGAAACCCCTCCCCCAAAAAAAAAAAAAAAAAAAAAATTAAATATACTTATCATATTGTGGCAAGAACACTCGTACACCCGCCTAATATATTTCGACGTAGTATCTCCAAAAATATTTCATTCGAATCTGTGACTCCCTTTATTAGTGACAACCAAATTATATTTTTGGTGTATACAAAATTAGGCCAAGGTACAAAACGGAAGTACTTAAATATTGAAAATATACAAAAATAACATATGCAACAGTAAAAAACTCACGACTACACAAGTTAAGAGAAGCTCACACACATCGTTTACACCATTTAAGGCATTATTTCAATTAAAAAGAAAAAACAATGCCAATACAACTTTCACAAGATTAAAACTTGACTAAACACAAACCCAATGAAGGACCGAAGATGGCGAGGAGCTGAAACTGTGTCTGACAGACCAAAACAAAGGATGGGTAGACCTAACCGATCGGACTAAACCACAATGTAATACTACGTTTTCAACTTTTGCAGTGGGGAAAAAAACACTCGATAACTAAAGGGTTTTGCAATTAAATAATAAAATTAGAGCTTGACTGTGAATAAACAGTATCAAAAAAATTTACTAATTTTATAAACAAAATTGTTAGAGTGGAACATTATCGACTGTGGGGTCTTAGATTTCGGAATAATGGACGTAAGCATTGTCTCTTCTCTTCCTGGATCTCCCTCTCAGGTTCCCGCGGGATCGTTAATAACTCAAGACGCCCCTAAACACCTCCTTAACATCCCGGATTATCCAGCCGTGAGCCGGCAACATGAGTTACAGCGAGCTCCACTTTACTCCAATGACGGACGTGCTCGCCGGGACTGAGTTTCGTGCCACGTGGAAAAAAGGATTCAGGGCTTTCACACCTCTCCGCCGAATTCCGAACAAAACCACAAAATAAGAACCTTTTTTTTCTGTTTCCCCGCAAACTCTTGTTTTATACTACAGTGTAAACAACGTGAAGCTCAGTTGACATCTAACAATATCCCAATGTACAAATGGAATTTCATTTTTTTAAATTATTAGCATGTTTGTGAAAATTGGACAAAATCTTAAGCCATTAACTAACCAAAAAGAAAATAATCGCAAAAAATGATGGTTAACAAAATTGAATTTAAATTTATTTATTTAAATTAAAAGAGTTTATTTGCAGTATCTAAACGAGCCTATTACGTGTAAACAACATACATTATATTTATTTTATTTTATTTATTTAATATTGATTTATTTCATTTTTTAACGACGGTTCCCAACAGCAGAATTTATATCAACCCTCGGGGTGCCGGTGTTTTTGAAAAAAGCCCATTTGTAAGTATGTCGAGTTCGAATGCAGGGCTGCGGGATTCGAACCTGGGACCTTTGATTGATGAGCGCCGTGTCAACGCCTACCGTTGCGGCCACCGACGCCCCCAAACAAACAACATAAACTATACATACATATAATATTGTAGTGTACATCAAATAAACCTTTATCGGATACAAAAAAAATCAGCTTCCTGCCTCACCCCGCGTATAACCCTGATAGTTTACCACGACTGCACTTTTTTAAAAATAATTTTAACTTTTTTGTACTAAATTTTGAAAGTTTTTGTCTGTTCAATAGCTTATCAACGAAGCATTTTATCTTAAATAATGAAAAATATATTAAAATTGGGCCACGCAATTTAAAAAAAAAAGAAAAAAATACATAGAGATACCTTCATTGAACTTTTTAATTTAATCAAGACCTAGATAAAAAGAATAATTACTTGAAATAATTAATATGGTCAATTATGACCGCTAAACATATATGGGATTTTTCATTTCATTTATTGAAGAATTCGTAATTTTAAACCAACTTAAGATCCTTCAAAATGGATGCGCATGTAAGATTTGTTATACTGATATCATACGCAATTGCCTTAAATAATTAAAAGTGTTGCGCTACACGATTTAAAAAGCACCTATAACCAGACAAAAACGGATAAGGATCAAACTCATATTCACTTAAGATCACCCATCCAAAAATTAGATTCAAAGGTTTAATGAAGATAAAATAAATCTAATCCCGTAAGTTTTATCGTAATTAAAACTTGTTAAATATTTAATTAATAGCAGTAGGGGGCACTTTGGACAAAACTGGTGATTAGTGGGTCGCACAAAGGCGGGTGATCTTATTTTACGAGTCAAATGCGTTTCTGCTCAAAATACACGGTTCATTCATCTAAATACTTTTACATAATTAATTATATCTGAGATAAACCGTGAGGCTAAGCTATGATTCATCTATTATGTCATCATTCAAACCAGTTGACAAAATTACTTCGATTGGAATCTCTTTTGGATGTTAGAAGCCCAGATATCATCATTCATAATCTAGTGCCCTCGGCGAATTTTTCTCATTTGTGAAACAACCTGAATTATCAGATATTTCATCACAGTGGGCTTAACATCCGAATCTGGTCAGTCGGCGGGAAAAGTCAAACTAAAGGTTATTGACTGTACAAAACAATCTCGCAACGATTAGACATTAAAAACAATGGTTCGTTTTAAATCAATTGAAACTAGATAAAGTGTTGGCACGTATTTTTAAACAGCATATAATCAATTTGGCCCATAACCGGTGCCCCCTCGGTGAAGTTTATCGTGCCGCGTTATTTTGATGGCAGGGGGCTGGAGGGTGAATCGATCATGTATATTGTACAAGGCACGTAGTGTTTAAGAGCTAATCGAGCGCAATTTACGACCTCCGCGCTCTTTTTAGGACATTTAAAACTTTTTGTTTTTAAGGAATTCATAACTTTTGGTCTGGTGATAACCGTTTTCCTCAAACATTTGCCGGCTAAAGGGAGAAGGAAAGCAGCGAAAATTGTGTTAGTGCTTGATAACCCCGACAACCCTCGGCCGGGGTTGACTCTAAAAGGTCGCACTCACAGTTCACCTTTTACTCCAGAATCAGGATTTATACCTCTTTAACTTTTGCCTGCGTCTTCATCTTGTTTCTCCGGCCTAATTTGATCTCGTTTTAATGTTTATTTCTCTGTTTTAAGTAAATGTAAATCTTTTCCTGTATTTCCCTAATGTATAAGCCGAAGTTAATTACTTTGAAAGCCAGTGTAGGACACGACTGGAACGCGTTTGTTCAAAATTAAGCGTATATTTCTTTTACGTTAGGAACGGTATGTTACCATGCAAATTTTTCACAAAGACAAACAGAAAATAGCCCAGTGAAAAACCCTCGATTTGAGATTGATCTAACGTTTCGGAAGCTTGGGTCAAAACCCCATTTCAGGAGCGAATAGGTTCAGTCAATGTCCCATGTTACCCTTTCCTTCCCGAAATGTAGTCTTCTCGCTCTGAGAAAGCCGCGACGGCAATTGGTCAATTATTTTATTTCGTCGGTGTGCCCTCGTTTCGCTCAAGGGGCTGAACAATTTGCCCCGGACACCGGTTATGCAAATCTGGCCGGAAAAAATAGCGTTTTCGAATCGGCGCTGATACAATATCCTTTTGCCCTGTGGGCTTAGAAAATCACCGCGGCTTTCACGTGCGAAACCCGCCAACAAACACGTGTTTTTGTTAAATTACACTAGGATTCCGCTTTGTTTCACTGGTATCCTTAATTGCCCAAAAAAATCTGCCTATGTAAACATATAACAATTTTTTATCTTAAAAAAGCAAAAGAAAAACATTCTTTAAACACACCTGATTTGAGAATAAATATATGTTTTAAATTTGTTTCAAATTAGTCAGCTCAGGCTGGTCAGCTATTGTAAGAAGAACTGTAAGAAATTATCAATCTTACGCTTGTCTTTTTGAATTCTCCATAATTTAAGCATATTATCGGTAATAATAAAAAAACAAATTCTAATTTATGAAGTGTTTATACAATACTATCAAAAAATTGAGTTCACAAACTTCTTTTTCAAGAAAAATATTTCAATGCTGACATATAGTCGTGCAATCATGATCCATTCCAACATACTTGTCTCCTAGGAAGCAAACTGGAAAGTGTTTAGAAAAACAAGGTTTCAAAGTTTGGTCTTGTTATCTCAATCTAATTGGTGAGACTGATTCCTTCGTTGACCAATTGGCTATTGTCTCAGTCGTGATGACTCAATAATGCTGATGACTGTATTTGATGCTGCAGTACTTGAGCGAACACTCTGTAGTTTGAGTACGTACCCAATTATACAAAATCGATATTTTTAAATGAATGTTCTTTAGTGATTCTATTATTAACCGCCTCATTACGTTGTATAGTGTATTTAAATATACTGGAAAAGTTATGATTTTTATTTTTAGTCAATAAGGCTTCAGTTGGCGAACCAATTGTTACTGATACATGAATGGAGAATTTGTCAGGTTGGCGGCCAGAGAATGAACAAAATACAACTAACAATTTCTAAACATAATTCGATAATATTTGTATTTTGTTCCTTCTAGAATGTTTTTTCTGATAAAGAACTATAAAGTCCGAAATATCGCCATAAATAAAAGTCATGAACTGCTGAGTTATCCATTCTCTGGCCGCCAACCCTGACAAATTCTCCAATCACGAATCCCTCATCGGCCTAACAAGAAACACAAACTACAATTGTTACTGGTTTAATCAACCTAGTGCTGAAAAACAAAATAGGGATATTTTTTATATTTGTAAATGTATTTTTTTGACCTGTTTATTCGATTTTTTTCAGGTTCTGCTCATTATTTTACAAGTAAGCTCAGGAGATTTTCATTTATTATTTTCTTTTTGATTTGCTGGTCGACTATTTCACTTTCATTGAGTAATTATGAGTGAATAACAGGTATCACCTTCAAAGAAGTTGATCTTTTTAAATGAAAATTCAATTAACACCAATATTTCCATTTGTAGGGCATGCAACCGGCAATTCTGACTCTGCTGAGCCCTGAGGTTTATTTTCACCGGCACGAAGCGTGACAGAAGTCATTAAAGAAGTAGATGTGAACTGCATCTGAGATATATGGGTTGTAAATATTCTTTAAAACCGACCTATCTACCAGTTCATTTCGACCGGTACAAATTGAATTAACATAAACCTTTAATTTTTTAAATACCTATTTCCATTTGATGCATTTTTTTCGGGGAGCGAATCGCCGTTGCTGTGGGGGACTTTTACAGGTAACCAAGCACGGACCGTATCAAGCAGGTGTTGAAGAAACAACCTATGGAAGGGACATCTGCTTACAATGAAGTGCAGTTTAGAATGATTCCAATACATTTGTTTTAAAAAATATTTGCCAGAATAAATGATCTTAAACATTTGACATTCTGCCCTTAGTAAATTTTAACAAAAAAAATATTGGGATCAATAATGAAAAACTGTCGAGTTCATACGCTCGCAGATAAAATTCAATTAACTCCTTCTGTAGAGTTCATAACTTTGTTCTTTTTGCAAAAATTGAAATACAATTTTGAATTCGATCTAATTATTTCAAATATTTTTCTTCTGTTTCACAATTCATCATTGCTGCTATTTACATATAAATTAATGTCTCCAGATGAAATGAGAAAAGACCTTATAAGTTGAATGCAAATTATGAGTAAGTAAGCGGATAATGAAAGAATGTCAGTTTACATTTTTGTCTTTGTTTGCATGCATGTTATTAAATTTTGTTTCAAGTAATATTATTCTTTGTAGAAAATTGATTGTGATGGTGTGTTTTTTGCACTACCGGTTATAAAATACACTAGTAATATGAATTATTTTTTTTAAATGTCAAATTACTAATTATACATTTTGCACATTTTAAACACATTTTAAAATCAATATTTATTTAAGGTTAAACTGTATAAATCAAGCATAATTCGAAAGGAATTTTTTATATATAATAAAACAGTTAAAAAATAAAATTTGAAAATAAAAAATTTAATATAGAAAATTGAAAAAGAATAATAGTTAAGAATTAAAGAAAAACGGAGTGGGGGTACACCGGATACGTGCATGCTCCGTAGGCCGGCTACCATCTTCTCCCCACCACCACCTCCCACCATTTTTAAATTATTATTATTTTCCCCAGGTTTATGCATTGTTTATTTTATTGTTAACTTTGCAAAATAAATGTTTAATGAGCAACACCTCGGGGGAGAACGGGCCAAAGAAACATTGCCCAATATGATAATCTGGTATCTCATAAATAATTCAAAGGCGGGCCAAGTTGTGACACAAAATAAAATTAACAGATGAACTTAGAAAGTGACATGTACGTGATTTTGTATGAGAAAAATTTTTAATTATGAATAATCTTTATTATGTAATAAAATATTATGTGAAGAGAAAAATATAATTTGAGACAAATTTAGGCAATTATGTATTTATAATATGGTTTTTACATAATATTAAAACTCGTTTTAGAAACAACTGAGAACAAATTTGCGACGTTTTTGAAAATTAAAAATATTTGCATTATTATTTCCTTTATGGTTAAAAAAATAGCTTCCAAATAGGTCTAACTTTTATGTCAATTACTATAAATTGAGAAATAATTTAAAATATACAGAAGAAACCTCGAAGTACACTGTTTTCAATATACTTTGATTGGTCGACGCTAACCCCTGTGAAGTTTCACTATTGAGGATGACGTGGACAAACGATCATTAAACCGAACCATCTATGAGGCTAGGATGTCTAATTAACCAACATAAAGTTTTGTAACGCTGAACCGGCAACGCGTTGGTTCTCTCTTTCTCTCTAACTCACTCACTCACTCACTCTCTCTCTCTCTCTCTCTCTCTCTCTCTCTCTCTCTCTCTCTCGCACACACATTCAATTTAAATGCAATATTAAATGCACATTTAACAAAAATGAAAGTAAAGTAATTCCTGTCATACAAGAGGGCTTAAACTTACAGCTACACGTTTGGTATCGCGGACGAAGAACAAACCACACTATTATTTATTAATTTATTCTCAGATAAAATTCAAAGGGCCAAGCAGAGATTCGAACCAGAACCTCTGGCGATGGAAACGCCAGAATCGAACGCCCTAACTAATTTAGTAAAAAAATAAATGGATATGTTAATAAATTATGCTTTTATACGATTTAATCATTACATACATATGAAATTATTATACATTAAATTGATAATTTCAATCCAAATCATTCCCAAATAAAATTCAAATGGCAACGCCGGGATTCGAACCCAGAACCACTAGCGATGGAAACGCGAGAATCGAACGCCACAACTACTTGATAATCACGTAACCAGTGAAGCAATCAATGGATATGTAAAAAAAGATGTTTTTACACGATTACTGTTAATCATTACATACATATACAATTATTATACATAGAATAGATAATTTCAATTCAAATTATTCCCAAATAAAATTCAAGGGGCAACGCCGGGATTCGAACCCAGAACCTCTAGCGATGGAAATGCCATACTCGAACGTCTTAACTACTCGATAACCACGTACCCAGTAAAAGAATCAATGGATATAATGTTTTTATACGATTACAGTTAATCATTATTGTATGGTGTTTGGTGACCGTTAGTCAATGATTATTCGGAGATCGTGAGATGAGGCCGGATGAGGTTTTAGAAAAACATTTTCTTTATCGTGCCAACGTTTCGATCTTTATTGAGGTCATCTTCAGAGATTAAAATAAATATTGTTTGAATTTTACAAATAGATGGATTTTTCCACACCCTACATGTTTTTGTAAAATTCAAACAATGTTTATAAATCCCAGGCCCTGAAGATGATCTCAATAAAGATCGAAACGTTGGCACTATAAAGAAAACGTTATTCTAAAATATACGTCACACCGCATCTCACGATCTCCGAATAATCGTTATAAACATATGTAATTATTATACATTGAATTGATAATTTCTGAAAACATGAGTTATATTTTGTATTTGTTATAGTTAAGGAACAATGTTAGTAATATATGGGAAGCATTTTCGTCAGGTTTTCAATTTTTCTCAAGAAAAATTGTTCTGCACCAATGTTGTCTTGAGTGGAGTTCAATAATAAGTAGGAAATAGTATTCAATGATTAAAAAAACATTTATAATCAAAAATATTCAAGTGCGTGTAACATGTGTACATCTCTAACCGTTCAACTGAGGCGGGTGAAGGCCCTCAAAAAATTCTTCTCCGCGGTAAAAGTCATGTTAATCGACCACGAGGGTTGTAATGAGTTAGCGGCCTCTTACGCTGTGGTTGCCCGCTACTATCCGCACCAAAAACATCATCCTATGAGATTATTATTTATTAGAAGAGGATTATTGCCTTGAAAATATCGGCCAATTGATTTGCGGCCCTCGGTATTTATTTATCGCGTGAATATTTCGTTTATTGCCGGCGAGTCGGTCCCGGTTAAAAAGGCTTAATTTGACAGTTTTATTTCTTAATTGTGGATAGGGTGCGTGGGCGGAAAAACTGGTTTATAATGTAATTGGAATTTATGGATTTATTTCAATTAGACCTATTTGATTGGGATGTTATCGGTGGAATAAATCTGATGTTTTTGTACCGTTTCACATTAGGACAAGAGATGATAAGAGCCGGTTTTCGTCCTGAGTGTAATTGGTTTAATTTTTATTTTCTACTCGGTTAATTCACTTTCCAAGTGCACTTGCGGCCCACTCTTATAGTAAAATCATTAAAACAGACACAACATACATCAGAATCAGGAACAAGGCTATTTAGAAAGAAAACTTATTTCCCATGTCCAGCTTCGAAATATCCCCTTCATCAGGACTATGAAATACAACTACAAATTTAGAAGGTTAATTAAAATGAAAGTGTATATTCAATCTTTTCAATTTTATTTGGATTAACGCATCGTAAAAATTAACAGGATAATCAGATTTGGCGCACAATGGGACGACCAGGTTAGGACCAAACTTCACTTCCCGTGAATGAGCCCTGATTTCGCAAAAAAAAAACAATTGAAAAATAAATTGTCCGTTTTTTAATATTTCTACTGCGTCGTCCTACTTTCTGAAATCAAGTGTGAATATATCAAAGCTAAAAGCTATCGAAGTTTATCAATAACCAAAAAATTTCAAAAAACCAAATATTTTTTAAGTACACTGTCATAAACATTTTTTTTCGTGAAACTAATATAAAATTGCGTTTTAGTACCGCTAGAATCCACTAAATATAAATGTTTGTTTGAATTTAAATCTAGAGATTTTTTGACCCCTAATGGTTTTCCGATTTTTAAAAAGTCGTTCTCGGAATATTTCATTGAAACGGATATAATTCAAAAACGGCTAAAAGGATTTTAACGTGAAACATACCATTTGAACGAAGAGAAATGTAGCTTTTTAAGGAGGTATGTACTGTCTGAATTTAACCTCGTTTTTTAAAATGGAAATAATAGTCCGATTTTAATCTTTGATACGGTTTTAAAATGCACTTGACAATTTCTTTAAAACGAAATCGGTCTCCGGTCGAAATTATTAGTCAAAAAATTAATTTACACCGATATCCGCGAAAGTCGGTATCTAAGAAGTTTTGACATTTTCTGGTCCGCTTTGCTTACAGGATGTTTATTAAAATATGCAAAAAAGCAGTATTTTGTTGATTTTCTTTTTAAATCATACCAAATGAGAATATTCGCGCCATAGAACATTTTTGTTTTTATCTTCACCAAAAATGAAATTAATACACCAAAAATAATATTTTTATGAACATTAAATAACAATTTATGATCTTTTAATTGAACTTAAAAGAGTTCGAAAAAAAGCTTCATTAACGAATCGTTATAGTTACACATAGTCGAGTAAGTAGAACGGCGAAATAAAAATATTCAAACCATTTCAATTTTCAAAAATGATTTTTTTTTCGCGAAACGAGGACCTATTTATAAGAAGTGGCGGATATGTGTCCAATAGTTTGGAGTGTAGAATCACCAAAATAAAGCTTGGTCCAAATCCGTGACCCACAAGCCTGATCGTCCCCTTGTTATAGTTTTTGTTATCAACTATAAGTATAAACTAATTCATTAAATTCACTAATTTCGTGGTCCGCTTGACCAATATATATACCAATATATTCCTAATGTTGTACAACAGCAGAAACAACTGTCTTAACAACAGTGGAGAGATAAGAACAAAAAATAAAGAACTGTGTCGGACGAACACTAAAACAACATTTTCATTTTGAAAAATGAAAGCTCTCTGGTACATAATAATCTTGTCTTAATTATAACAAAAGACTGTTCTCTGAAAATCTATTTCTATTCTTAGTTTTCCAATTGTTTAATAAGTATGTAATAGAAAAATGATTCTATGTATAATAGAAACTTAGAACGTCCTTTTCCACCTGAAATTAAACTAGTACCAAACTGGAGCAGGTTTCAAATTAAAAAACAATTTACTAAACCATCTGTTTCTATATAAATAGTAAAATAAATAGAGAAAATTATTAAATTATTCTGCAATACTCCAAAAAAATATATGACCAGAAATTAAATATTAAAATGAATACTTTACGTTTTGTTTTTGCTTTTACCGTAATGATATAAATATAAAGCACTGATTTGCTGTAAACGTAAACAGTGTTAGATTTTCTATGATTATGTTTTTATATTTAAACATATTTTTATTTAAATGGAAGTTTTATTAATTTGGTTACTGTAACGGGTTTGATCACTTTGACTGATATGGCCAGAGTAGTGTTCAGACAATAAGAGCTCCCGAACTTATTAAAATGATACAAATCTCGAGATTCATATCTAGCGTATAATTGAGTATTTATTTTCTATTATTTATTATTGTAAGACGGCCTAATCCCGATGTAATGGCATGGTTGTATTTTATTTTATATTTCCCCTTTCAGTAGTAGCGTTCTTTTCACTGAAAAGTATTCTCATTTCCCTTTCACCGGATCAATCTGGGGAATGATACTGTTGTCATCATATTGATTTATGTTTTTTCAAGTAGGCCACACGCCACTTTCCAAAGACATGCGATATTAGGTTTGTAAGAAAAAAAAATATTCAACTTAATTTCGCCGTCTTTTTTTTTTCGGGTTGTTAACCGCCGTGAACAGTTCACGAGCGATAAATCTTTTGCCGCAGCAACAAAGTAGTTTGGTAGCAAAACATTAGCATAAACGCATGCTGGAATATATCGTAATGGATTATTATCTCTACGGTAAGTTCGCGAAGGCGACGTAAATTTCTCTGTTATTACGGCACTAATCATATTCGACCTTGAGTAATAATAGAGATTAATTGAACTTTTAAAAGAGATTATAGTCAGATTTTTATAATTTCAATACCTCCTTAATACATGCTGCTTAACTAAACTGCCTCCCGAAGTCGTGAGATGACTGTAACACAAGGAATAGAAAACAACCAAAAGAATTATTATAATACAGAGAAATGAATTTTGTTTGGTAAATAAAAAACAACACTTATGCCTTCCTTAGGAAACATTATGTAAATCATAATATATGATTATTTTCTCTGAAATAAAACCACCAATTATACAAAAAAAATCCACATTTAGATTAGAGGGATGTTTCATTTAACATAACAGAAATGTACAGCATATAAAATTTCTACTTATATTCGGCACAGATGCAGTGCATAAAGTATAATTATCAAGAAAAAACATAATTTTAACATCAATGCGAACAAGTACGAAGGAAAAGATGTTTTGATTAATGAACGTTTCTTTTCTTTTTTTTTATAAATTATTAAAGATTCCTTCATGCATATACATAATTTTAGTAGACTTAATATGATGAGAAAAAAAAAGTAAATTAGTTTTCTTAAATTAATAACTATAAATGCCAATAAAAAAATACTTCAGATTTTAGTGGTCCTTTGCGCAATGAATTATAAAATTATATTAATTTTATATTAATATTTATTCACTAATTTCGTGGTTGAGATAAAAAAGTCAATGGCACGAGCGGGATTCGAACCCACGAACTTCGGCTAGATTGAAAAATGGCAAAAAGGAGGGAAAATTCAAAAGGTGGTTGAGATGGGAAGTTAGTGTCCGAGCGGATCGAGGTCACGATAGCTCAAGTGGTAGAGCAGCTGCGTATTTAGCCGAAGATCGTGGGTTCGAATCCCGCTCGTGCCATTGACTTTTTTATCTCAACTAAAAACCTTAAATAATTGTAATTAATATTTATATTAATTATTAAAATTATTATTATTTTATAAAATTTATTTTTAAATAAAAAGGCGAACAGGGTTGTTGTTGTTGTTGTTCACTGTTTCATTGATCCAGATGTTAAATACCTAAAGAATCGATGCTGCCTTATGTTTAATCATTTAGAATTTACACGTGCTGTGTCCATATCAAACATAAAATATTCATTTTATTATTTAATTGTGTGTAAGATAATTGTTTCGCCTACTGCAGAATTATTTTATTTATTTATTTTGCAAAATAAAAAATGTCAGATTGTTTAGCTATTGTTTTTGTTATGAACCAAGTATTGTTATGAAAACAAGTATGAAAGTGGATTCGTACATGAAATTATAAAAGCAAATTTTCTTCCTTCGTCGAGCTGTTACATAATTTAAAATTTTAACAAATATGAGTATCTGTTAATACTTTTATATTTATATTAAGTAAAATGTAAATAAAATAAAATTTTACGGACCAGATTAAAAAAATAATTATTTTAAAATAAAACAATAAAGTAAAATTTTAATATAATTTCAGATAAAAAATTAAATCATTTTCTTTTGCTATCAATGCTGGGTTCTTTCTTATGGGTTTTTATTTGTGTCTTTCCCCTAAGCTGAAACGGTTTTGTTTCATTCGTCTTTTTAAATTTTTATTTATAGTTTTGTGAATCTAGCTTTTAAATTGCAATTACTTACAAATTAGCTTTTTTTCAAACACACCGTCACCCCGAGGGTTCATATAACCTCGTAGTTGAAATACCCACGTTAAAAAATAATGATAAAAAAATGAATAAAAACAGAAATTACATTAATTTATACTAATATACATAAACCATGTAGGTATCACAAATCGTATAAATATCTATCTATCTACAAGTAAATTTTACGA
Source organism: Cimex lectularius (assembly GCF_000648675.2). Taxonomy (NCBI): domain Eukaryota; kingdom Metazoa; phylum Arthropoda; class Insecta; order Hemiptera; family Cimicidae; genus Cimex; species Cimex lectularius. The sequence goes on along the minus strand of NW_019392764.1, from coordinate 1,920,219 downwards.
CAAAAATTGGTTCATCAAACTGAGTGTTTTGTTTTTTAATTAACCTCATCCGTGATCGTCGTTTAGTATAAAATTATGATGAAAGTTAAGCACTTATTATATCGGGGATAAGATTAATTATCCTGAACCGTCAAATTGTTTTTTGTTGTTTGTGGCCATGTAAAATTCTATTTTGTTTGATCTGCGAGTTGTGAAAATTTGTAATCGGTTTGATCGCTGATAAACTAAAACAGACATTTTTTTAACCTGATGATGAAGAGGTGAACAATAAAATAAAGGCTAATAAATTAATTAAGTAAATTTTCATACGAAAAATATTACAAACTTCGATTAACATATTTGACTCTTTTAGTCCACTTTGTTCAAAGGGTTGACCTTTTTATCATGAAAACGGCCAATGCTTGAACTCCTTCATTCTCTTTCAAAGAAAATCACATGCATTCATCGCCTATTCGCCTATGTTGGTAATAATTCAAAGCTGAAAAAGCCGATTTCGCGATGACTGAAAGGGGTTCGGCCGGGTATTAAGCGTTTCCTTCCTGTCGGCCGGCTTCGACCCGGCCCGGTTGAGTTACTGTCTGAACCGATTCAAATTTCCATTTAAAATGCCACCGTTAATTGAGGATCCAAATATCTTGCAGGACCTCTTTCCCTTCTATATTAATATTTCGATTTTTTTTTCTCCCTATCAATTTGGGAATTAATTACCTAGCTTAGTGCTATTAACTTGTAATATATAATATATATATTTAAATTGTTCCGCTAATTACATTTTTCAAGCCACCCCTCTATTTATTCGCTTGACAAACTATTTGTTTTCCTTTTATCTCTATGCTAAGGAGATTTCTTTTTGTTTAAAATAAATACAATAATAAAAAACTACAAATGCCAACAACTATCCCACGAAAGTTCTTATAAATTTAAATTTTCAAAGGTTTAATTTTAGCTCGACTGTTTATTTTTGCTAGCTTATTTAATCTAGCAACAGATGAGAATTGGTCCCATGTTTATACACATATAAGTAAAAATGGAGGTGCTATCTTTTATTGCACTACACAAAGGTCTTTTGATTTATCATTAATCAACACAGTATTTTTTTTAATGTATAATTTTTATTTTTATCATTCCGTTTTGAATTATGTGACGATCTCTTTTATTAAGCAAATCTGGCGAGAGCATCTCATCACACGTGTTTCTTGCTATTTCTACTCCACCTAGTGGGCTTTACACAAACCATATTGTTACCTAATTAACGCCAATGATTTGGTGGTAACCTGCTTTTATGAATTTGTATTAAGTTTCTGTATATAGATAAATATGTGAATAGATAGACAGATAAACAAGAAGATACAGGGAAAAAGAGAGAGAGAGAGTGTGTGTGAGAGAGAGAAAGAGAGGCAGACAGATAATTTAAAATAGCTTTATTTAAAATATTAAAAAGTATTGAATATTGTAATTTTGTAAATGACAGAGAGAGGGATAGAGAGAAACGGACAAAGACAGAGAGAACAAAAGAGAGTGAGGGAAACAAACTATCGGGTTGTCCGGAAAATAATGCAGGATTTTAAGTTTTCATTAAAAAAAATCTATATAAAATATTCTGTTTACGTTTACAGNTAAGGAACATTGCTTTAAAGTAACTAGTTTCTTTTTTTTTGTTTAATACCAAAATCCTGCATTATTTTCCGGACAACCCAATAGGAAGAGAGAGAGAGGGAGAGAAAGTGAAAGAAACAGACAAAGAGAGAGAGAGAGAGAGAGAGAGAGAGAGAGAGAGAGAGAGAGTGAGAGAGAAAGAAACAGACAAAGTCAGAAAGAGAGAGAGAGTGAGAGAGAAAGAGAGATAGAGAGAAAGACAGTGAATGAGGAATGGAGGGAGGGAGGGAGGGAGGGAATGAGAGAGAGAGAGAGAGAGAGAAAGAAACAGACAAAGTCAGAAAGAGAGAGAGAGAGTGAGAGAGAAATAGAGATAGAGAGAAAGACAGTGAAGGAGGAATGGAGGGAGGGAGAGAGAGAGAGAGAGAGAGAGAGAGAGAGAGAGAGAGAGAGAGAGAGAGTGAGAGAGTGAGAGAGTGGGAGGGAGACGACAGACAGGCAGAGATTAACTGCGATTTTTAAAAAATGGATATTATTTTTCATTGTTATAAAATTCATGGGATTTCTCCATACTGAGTGCAGAGAAGGACCTGAAGTTTGATTTTCCTGGGGCCAACCCAGCAAATATAGTCAGGCCAAAATGATCTTTAACGATTTGTTAATGGCTTTATGAACTCGCATATTAACCATGGTATGTAGTTGATTGTTTCATCATATATGTAGTTTGGGGAAGTGTAGTGTGGAAAAAGGGCCAGGGGCGTCGGTGGGAATCGAACCCACGTCCATGGAGAGTTCGAGCGGAGAATCTGTAACGATTTAAAAAACATGTGAATTTTTGGAAAATTTAATTCCGAAATAGCTAAGAAATAATTTAATCAATTTATAATGAAACATGGGGAGGGAGAAAGAGGAATATTAGAAGAAAGAATTGAAGTTGTTTTTTTAAAGCTTCAGCGTCTATCAGCGAAAACGCCTATTCTGATGGCGGGGAGGGCATCTCAAAATATGACAACTCAATCATTTGGAGTGAAAATCGAATTAAGTCAAAACTTGTAAAAATCAAGATCATATGTACACAGAAGAATGGCAAAACCACTTCAGCAAGCTATCTTAATGTGGAGAGAATCATAAAAGCGCATTCGTGAAAAGTTTTACTCCCGATTTTGGGCAAATATTTATCACTGTTAAACGCACTTTCCGGAATGCTTTGATTTTGAACTTAACCTACTTTTCGCTGCTACCAGAGATATTTTAGCGTCAATTTGAAGTCGGTAATTTAATTACTACGACGGTTCGTTGCATCTCATATCAAACATGATCCATCTGATACACCTGCCCAACTCCATTATTAATACCTGACACGCATTACCGCGATAATCGCCTTCGGTCGTGTCTGAAATATGACTATATTTCAATATATTGCTAATACTAATTAAAGCGAAGTAGAAGCAAACAACTTAATAAAAATGTTAAATAAATAATATTGGCTGGTATATATACAATTGTTAATTTTAGTCTATATTCCATAAATTGAAATATTTTAAAAATTTATTTACCAAGATTGTATTAAAATGACAATAAATTTTTTTATGTTTATAACATAAAATTGTATTTTTCAAAAATTTAATGATTTTTTGAAAGGGATTTTGGATAAAATTTTCAATTATTTTTTATTATGCTAATCTGTTGTACAAACGTAAAAATGAATAAAAACGAGTTTTCAATATGCATTAATGTTTATTTACCATGATGTTCACATATAAATTTTCACATAATTTTTTTCTATGATCACTACGGTCAACTGTTTTTTATTTTTTATTTATTTGTTTTTTTTTTGTTTTTTTTTCAGGCGGCTGTAAAATGTCAAACCACGATTATGGAGGGAGTACGACCGCTCGTATGATGATGTTCCCCTATGACCAATATAAATACAGAGGGTAGTTTTGGAGGGTGCGCACTCTATTGACGGTGATTTGAACTATTGAAAGCAACATTACAACTAATTCACTCATGTTCCCATAGAGTTTCCTGTCAGAAACATAAGAAATGACAAGCGGAGTCACGGCCACGCTGTTATTTCAGGAAAGAAATAAAAAATATAAAAATAATCACAAGGATCATTTCTAACGGAAATTTTTTTTCTTTGTTTCAGATCGCGAAGAGCACGGCTTAAATAGGTTCGAGGGCAATTAATAAATTTAGAATCGGACCGGGCATAATTCAGAGGAGAGGGGTTGGCCAGCCTCGCGGTTGCTAATTGTACACGGAAAGATGATGGATGGAGCGGCTTGGGAAGCCATCGTGGGTGGTATGCCATGGCAACGGCGATACACCCGGCCCAAAACAAACACAAACACATTACAAAGTACGCCTGCGACTCGGTAAAACAAGTTGGAGATGTTCTATTTGTTATTTATCACTGACGTCTACTTGCACATCCACACAAATTAAACCACCGCGCACTTTGTCAAATCGGCAATCTCTATCCAAATCAATGATCATTATTCATGAACTCATCTTAAGTCATTTAACTCAGTAAAACTTGTTACAACAAGCATAGTGCTTGTAACGTAGATAAAAGAAAGAATGTTTGAAATTTTATGCAGTGAATTTTCAAGCTGTGAAAATCCCTGCATACCATGCAATTTTGGCATTCGTCGTTCCGTTTTTTTCTTTAATTTATGAGGTTTTTATCACCTAACTCAATTTACACCAGATATTATCTCATCCCACCGTTTTTCCCCCGTAACTTTTTAAACTATACCAATTTGTAAATAATTATTCTCTATTTAGATATTTTTAAACGATTAATCCTTTTTTCTAATTTCAGATAATACAGCAACCCACTAAAACAAATATGCTAACGATTTCTTAGTTTTTTATATAGCCAACGACCACATCACGATAGAAAATTAAAATAAATACATTTTCTTAAGATGAACTACATTACAGCTCGTTTTATTAATAAAATTAATTATTACTGTATAGCATACTTAATATTATTATTTACATTTTTAACAACTTCTTTTAAACTACGGTTTCAAGCCTTTTTTTCAATTATTTTATACGTCAACTTACGATCAACTGCATTACAGCTTAATTTCCAATTTCTATAAGCGAAATAGGGCAATTTAGAAATTTTTTGCAAAAATCTTCTTAATTGTAAAAGTTATTATTCTTGTCTTAGAATAAAAATGATGTATTTTCGAGAAGTTGTGTTATATTATTTAATGCAATATTGTACTTGAAATTACCAAATATTTATTTTTTCTAAATAACGAAAACTCGTTAAAAACAATATAATTTGTGGGTGACCGTTAAAAGTATAATTTGTGCTAATTTTCAGTTTAAATTGGCAATCGCTCAGAAGTCATTTTAATGCGTTCTTCATCCAATCTACGGTCAAACAATATTTACTATACGATTTTATTTATTTTTTTATATCTAACGAAATTTTTTTCGACTTTTTTTCACAAAATCTCTGTACACGGTTAATAAATTATTTTCCGACTGTCGTAAAATCCGGCATTTTCTAAGGGCTACGGGGCTGACAGGGTGGCTACGGGTCAGTGGGTCATAGAATCAGCTGATCTGGTCCCAACCCCCTTTCCAAATGCACTTGTTACTTTACCAGGGGGTTGGATGAGCAACCCCAACTAACTCTTCGAGTGGATGGGCCGGAACAATCCGGGGTCACGTGGGCTGATTTATCACAGGTAAAACCTCATACCAAACAAAAAGAATATATATTGCATTTTAACGCGCTTTTTGTACTGTATAAAAATTTTATATCCATACTTTAAAAAATAGAATAGAAAATACGATAATGTAGTTGGGAACGGTGGCCAGACGTGTAATACGCCAATTAACTTGGGATACAAACAAAAATTTATTTATTTTTTTTATAATTTTTTAAAGTAAACTTTTGATATTTGGTGTGACAATATGGTTAGGAATATAATGTGAGCCACGTATGAAGCGGTATGATGTATGACGAACACGAGGTGTAATTAAACGCATTGGTCCATTGATATATCGACTAATTTCGTACGTGACTTACCTGCTATCGCCATCCACGGGTAGAAGGTGTGATTGCCAGCCTGTTGGTGGATTTGGGTGCCGACCGGTGCCTGAGAGGACGCCGTATTGATGCTGCACTGGTTCCACGAAGGGGCTAGGGAGCTTGCCGAGGTACGCGAAGCTGATCCAGGAGATCCTCCCGCCGCCTCCGTCAAGCCGGGATAACGGCTGTCGGGTGTGCAGGCGGAAGGACGGACGAGAGGATTCGCCGACGGCGTCGAGCCGGCCGACGCGCTCTGCCAGACGTCCTTCGCCGCTGCGGCCACCACGGCGGCATAGCCGTTTTGGTGACCGCCTTCAGTTTTGGAGCAGTCGGGTTTCGTGGTCGAGTAATTCACGCTTGTCTGGTTGTCATTTGTGGCCGAGTAGAGTTTGCAGGCCGCGGCGACAGACGCATCATACGGCGAGTCCTGCGGAGGCCTGCTCTGATGCAGCGAATGATGATGATGGTGTTGGCTGGAAGCGTACGGCGACATGCCCAATCCCAGAGGGAATCTATACGCTGCCGCCGTCTGGTCGTGATGATGGGCCGCCGTACTACTCTGATGATGATGGGAGCCATAAAACCCCGTCTGCTCGAAGTAAGAGTTCATTTTGACCGTATATCAAAAAACTTCACAACACAGTCAGTAATTTGAAATTTTATTTTTCCAGAAAGTCACTGATTCACTCGAGGCCGGTGGCAGAGCGATAAAAGGCCCATAAACGAGCCATAAAAGTGGTTGTGGAGGGGGAAAACGTTTAACGATTCGCAATAAAAGTACGTAAGGGCGGAAAGTGGGGCTGCGAGTAGGAGCTCGTGCTATCGTGTGCACTGGCGGAATGGTACTGAACAGGGTAGAGCCATGTGAGGGCAGGCTATCACTCTTTCGCTCTATCCCTCTCGCTCGGGTTCACTCTCTCTCTTGCCCACAGAGCTTTATCCGCATTCCCTCTTCGCGAGGACGGCTACCCTGGTGGGGGCCCGGATCGACCAATGACATCCCGCTTCCCCGGCGCCTGTGCATCCCATCTCCATCTGTTGGTTTCGGCCTCAACTACCACCCCTCGGCGATCCTTTATGAACCATTTACAATCGGCCCATGTTATGTCTTCATCCTCGTTGACTGACTGACTGACTCCGATTCTAATAGCCCTATCATACTGCCATAAAAGTCACTCAAATATCAGTGCGATTTTTACGGCCAGTTCTTTCGTTTGCACTGTTCCAGAATTGATTATCCGCCTCTATCGTTTATTACAACTATCCTAAAACTGAACCTTTTTGCAATCATGATCTTTACGTGATCACTCAAAATAACCCTCTCGTTTCATGACTTCATTCGACCAAATTCGTAATTTTGAGTCGGTTAATTTTATATCTCTTTAATAACTTAATAATTCCAAAACTTTATTTATTTGATATTTACAACGACAAATATTGTATTAAGTTAAATATTCATATATGCTGAATTTGTCATGTGTCTTGTAGGAGAAGTTGCCCTGCAACACTTCACTGAATACCATCCACCCTAACCATTCCAAAACTAAAAACTATTCAGAGATTATTAATATGTCTGCATGTAGGCACCTAGAAATTTGAATTTAGACATTAAATTAACCTACAGAAAGTAAACAAGAGAATATGTTTTTTATAATAATGTTAACACTTCATAACTATGAGTTTTATCATTTATTATAATTTTATATTTCTTAATTATTATTATTTTATATTTTCATTAATTTTATATTTCTAAAAATGAAAAACAGAACATTCGATTCCATTGTACAGACCTTCAAAATTTTATTAAAATATGGGTCAAACTAGAAACGTTATTGTCCAAACAATAATGTGTTTGAACTTAAGTGTTTGCTTATAGAAAACACGAAATTCCTTTTCTATATGAACAAAACATTAAAAGAGAGAGTGAGAACGAAAGAAAGGCAGAAATAGAGAGAGAGAGAGAAATTACCCCGTTTATGAGAGGTAAAAATAATTTTTATATATCTAATTAAAAAGCTAATTATTTTTTACCAAACTTGTTAAATTTGCAAAGAAAACATCAGCCATATTACAGTAAAATGAGTTCTTTTTTCGTAACAAGAATCATAACACAATTAAAAAGTTTATATAATTTCATGATTTCTGAAAAAGAACAAAAAATTAAAATAAAAATTGAAATTTTCGTATATTATTTAACATTTTAAACAAAAAGATTGTATCTAGTGTATTGTTGTTATTAATTATAGTTTTTCCCACAGACGAGAGACAAATACAAATTGAATTCAACAATGAGTTAGAAAGGAAGACCAAAAAATTGATTGCGGATGGTCTGCACGAAAAAATCAATTTATAATACTGTTAAAAAAAGAGAAAGTACTACGTTGATTCATCCTGCTGCATGAGCTTGTGTGATCTCCTGATTTCGGTAAAACATTTGGTGGCTAACCAAATAACAATTTTAGTGTCTGCCCCTTTACAGCAAAAATATACTTTAATTTGCTTACATTTCATACACTTTACAAAGATTGATGCAGCCACAGCACAAAAATAATTTTTTTAACAATTTTAATTGTTTATTGTTTTCAACCCAAAACCTTCCTTATTATCTTAGTAAAAGTTTAAATGAACTCGATCAACGGTTCACTTACGACTTTTAATATTGATAATACATATGAATATCTAGTATTTCAACCCGAAATATATTTTTTTTAATAATTGATATAAAAAATTATCAAATCTTTCTTTGCCTGTAGTATAGCTTATACTGCTGTAGTTCTTCAACTGTGTTCAAATGCTGTCTGATTATTATAGGTATTTGACTATATATAAAAAGAAATTACATGTAGCGGTGGGGTTATAGTTTTTCAATGCCAACAGACAATAAAATATTATATTATAAAAATAATGTTGGTCATTAAATCATTTAACAACGATTTAATAAGGCACAACTCAAAATAGTTCCTCACATTCAAAATTTTATTGGATCTATTTTGTACATTATTATCTTATTAATAATGTGCGTAGTGATATTGTAAATTTAAATATTTAAGTTTAAAGGAAGAAATTCGATATATGCAAACATATTTATCATATAAATAATATAAACATCGTTCGGAAAAATATGTATGATTCCAATTAATTAAGCTTTTCAGTTGAGATAAAAAAATCAATGGCACGAGCGGGATTCGAACCCACAATCTTCGGCTTGATACGCCGCTGCTCTACCACTTGAGCTATCGTGACCTGGATCCACTCGGACATCAACTTCCCATCTCAACCACACCTTTTTGAATTTTCCGTACGGCCGAAGCACTTTCCGATCCAAATAAAGTTGGATTTTCCAGTCCTATTCGGCCGAATGGTTACTTCGACTTCAACTGTCAACCACGTGACATCAAACTCACCATTGTTTAATGCCGTTCTTTGCTTTTTGCTTAGCTTTTCGGTTCGTTTTCATTTCAATGGATTGCGAAAAATTGATAAGTGCGGTTGAGGTGCAGGCTCTTGGGACATACGTGATCCACTCTGTCATCGGAGAGATGTCCAGCGTAAGCTGTGGTCAAGGATAGCTTTAGAAATGGAACTTCCAATATTTTTGTTTATTTCTTTCATTCCATTTGTATGTAAACTAAGAATTTTCGAGCAACAACAAATCTTCTACATCCATTTGGGCTGTGTCGCGAACTGACGAAAATCGGCTACAGTGGACGGCAATAGTTCGGCTGTTGAACGGCCGTCGTAGTTCGGTTGCAATGGACAAGCAGCTTAAATTATAAAATTTAAATACATATATCCCTTAAATATACAACAAAATCTTGTATATATAAAATAATATATAAATATATATAATATTATTTAAAACAGCCCTGTGTGTATTAAACGGGTGATTTTTTATTTTCAAGTTTAACAAATATCAACGTTTCACTTGATGTACNTATAATATTCGGTCAATTATTCAAATAGCAAAAATTAAATTAAATTTTTCAAGAAGAAAAACAAATTGGTAAATCAAAGCAAGTGTACAGCATTTGTTCAATCTTCAAATAAAATAGAGGTAAGTCTTTTAAAAACAAATATTTGCCTGGTATTAAATTATATTGGCGATATATATTGGCGAAATTAAATTAATAATTAAAGAAAGTAGCAAAGCCAAGTAGCAATTATGAGGGATTATTAAAACGTTTGTAAATGAGTAAAGTGATGTCTTAATTCAGTTCAACTCCGGTTCTCATCAAACGGCCGTAAAAGTCAAAGGGAAACGTCAGGCCTCTTTATGCGGCCGTTCTTCAGTTTACGACCGATGAATGGCCTTTTATGATCCCTAAAACTAGCCTAGACTTCAACAGACCTCTCGGGATTTTATTTCCCTCGTAAAATCCTCATGATTACACCCGATACAAACCGATTTGTCCTCTTTCACCACGGCCGTATTCTAATAGAACTTTTTTTTCTCTAAACGATTTACAGTTTAGGCACGCCGTGTAACATACACGTCAATAAAAACGATTTACCTGTACGTTTTACGACTGTTTTTACACACCGTAAAGATACTCGATTTCATGATTGATGTTATTGGTCCGGACTGACTTGGATCATCTTTATAAATCTAGTTGTCTCCCAAAGATATGTTGAATCAAGAAATATGGTATTTCACGCGCCAGTAAATTACAAAGAACACTACAGCCAAGAAAAAAGCGAGCATAGACGAAATGAGGATACGATAATAGGTAAGTGCCATACAAAAAAAATAGATGTTGGTGAAAAATGTAGTAATTACCAAAAAAACAATCAATTTAAAACTTGACTGCGAGGAGAACTAAACTGAATTTGATGAAATATGAGTCCAATAAATTACTAACATTTGCGTTAAAATAGTAAATATCTAAAAAGAAATATAAAAACGAACTAAAAACAAGAAGTCACACGTTTAAGAAAATTATAAACACAACACACACATGCACACATTAAAACAGATGGATCACACATCACATATACAGGGAAAGACAGGTACAAACTAACGAATCTATCTAACAAATTAAACTTTAAAAAAGCACTCAATTCAACGAACACAATCGGAAAAGTACTGTGATAAAACATTGACAAAAGCGCGACCCTCTTGACAAAAACGGCATACACGCGATATAACATGAGAATGACAATGACGACCAGTAACAACCACGAACTCTCAACAAGAAATTAAAAAAAAACACACTATCCACCCTTCATGACTTTATAAAAAAGTCTTGATCACAGAAATCACACAGACACACTGAAGAATGGCGAAATGCCGAAGCGATCGGAGAGACCAACCATGTGAGGATGGAAGACTAAAATGATCGGTAACGACGAAATTACAAATAAAAGTATCTTAAGCATATCTTGAAATGGGGCGAAACAACCAAAAAGTAAACAAAGCTGAATTATGTAAAACAGGCCAAAATTATAATAAAGTAGTACTATTAATACAATAGATAAATAAAACTCATATTTGCTCGTAATTATAGAGCAATGATAATAAAACGCGGAAGATTTAAATTGACAAAGTAAGATACTTTAGAAATAGTTCGATTTATAAGAAAGTATCGGCACAAAAGTCGAAAGGTTTGTAGCCTGAGCACATAGTTAAACAATTTAATTATTTACAATGTTATGTTTGGATTTAGAATAACAATTCTTGGCTCTTAGATTTCACGCTTATTCTTAAAATAATTTTATCTCCTACAATATAATACGTTATTGCGTAAAAGGTTGATGCCTGATGTGATGTATGTACTCGATATAAGTTTTGAAAAATGAAATTTACATTAATTTTCTTATTTCTCATATGCGCTATCCAGTAGCAATTAGAATAAGTAATTTCATAACTGAAGATTGAAATTTACGTATTTTTTTCATAAGTTCGTGAGCAAGTAAAAGTTGAAGAAGAAGAGAATTCACATAATAAATAGGAGGCACATATTTGTAAATAAAATACCAATACTGTGATCAAATAACTACACCTTACATTTTAAGGTTAATTTAAATATCAATAAAGGAAATCGTTATTACTTTGTATAATGTTATTGTTTTTAACCCTCATTTTTTCTATAAACACGATTACCTTTTGTATTTATTAACTGCTTGATTAGAATTGACATCCATAAAAATGAGTTATCATTTACAAGCCTAACGAAATTGCATAGTTGCATAACAAGACATTCTGAGACTCTTTTCATTTACATAGCAGACGAAACATTTGATTTTGATAACAGTTATTTACCATTTTCAATGTGAGAGAAAGAGAGAGAGAGAGAGAGAGAGAGAGAGAGAGAGAGAGAGAGAGAGAGAGAGAGAGAGAGANAGTCCCTCTCTCTCTCTCTCTCTCTCTCTCTCTCTCTCTCTCTCTCTCTCTCTCTCCCTACCTATCTGTCTAACTAACTTACGCCTATCTTTCTATCTTTATCTCAATTACATACCCTTTCAATTGCAAAATTGTAAAAATGTTTTTTGCTAGAACATTTCATTATCTGTATGAATGCTATGTGTTTACACTTTTCGTTTTTTGAAGACTAGGTTTATCTCTTAATAACGCACTATTCATTAAGTACCTTTAAATTTTTAATATTTTGTCTGAGCAATACTTGATACAGATTTATTTTCTTTTGAATTTGACTTTAGAACATGGCCAAAATGTGGCATAATGGCTCAAGCTTATTAAAACAATAATGATCATTATAACGAATAATATGCATTAAGAAGGAACACCGTAAAGTCTAGATGAGGAAAAGAGCTACCAGTTTGCCAAATTCTGGGGCCAAATTTTTGAAAACTATATGAATAGTGAATTTTTGAAAAGGACCAACAAACAAATAAGGACTAACAAATTTTTTATATCACATAAAGAACCAAAATAAGTAAATTCAATTTTAGCAGCTTTTATGAATCAAATTCCCCTTCAAATTTAACCGGGTGGTTACAAATTTCCTTCGAATCTAGATCTGTGTAGATTTTCTAATCTGTTAAGATAGATAACGGTCATTGTATAAATTTCTGCCGAAGGCACTTCGGTATTTACAGATTATTACTTATAAAAAAGGAAACGTTCTCATCGAGTGAATGATGTTACGACTGCCTGCTGAATCGAATGGAGGAGGAACGCTAGAAGAATCCACTTCATTTTGAATATATCAATACTGATGGCGCGTCGTCAGCTCAGATCAGCTTTCCCAGAACGTGATCGGAATTAAGGGATAAGTCCAGCCCATCAGTTTGTAAATATGTAATATTTGATAATAGGCGACGGCAACGTTTCGATATCGAGATGAAACGGAGAGATTCAGTAGAGGGCAAAAAGAGTAAAAAATTAGATTAATGATGGTTTACCCCCAGTTTATTATTTATTAGATACTATTTTCACAATTTGTTCATTCAACATCCATTTAAGACCATAATGAAATGAATTAGTAACCAATCCAAACAGGAATATATTACTTTGACAAATAATTTAACTCAAATTTCCCGACTGTACGATCTAAATTATTTCACAACAGATCGCACAAGATGAAAGGTAGATCCCGAAGAAGAAAAAATCTAACAGAGTAAATCGATATCAAAGGTAAAATAATGGATATTAAATTTTAAATATTAGAAATCTTTCACTATACATAAATCTCTCTCTCGCTCTCTCTCGCTCTCTCTCTCTCTCTCTCTCTCTCTCTCTCTCCATCACTCTCTCGATTCTGCTCTCTTTGGAATCGGAAAGGAAAACAATAACTAAACGTCGAAGGCGAAATGAAAATATTATCGATAAAAAGGATAAATAATGAATGGAAAGATAGAAGGCAAGTGGGAGTGGTTAAGTAGTTGAACACCCACAAATCTAAACGAGCGTGTGCCTCTTCGACTTTTACGAGGGCCATAAAAGTTTTATTGGCCATGAGCTCTGACGCCTGACGAACACTTACACGCCCATCAAACCTCGACTATGTAAACACCCGGCTCTCTTTCACCTCGCCCCTTATCGCCTCACAGGATCTAATTAGGATAATTTTCTCCTTTTTATTGGTTTATTCCTGTCTTCAGGTATGTAAGTGAGCATAACGATCTATTGAGCGAACGCTTGGAATGTCGGAAGATGTACGGTTTTGTTAATTGTTGGTTATACGTAGAGGTGAATGGTTGGAGGAGCGTTTGTTGTAGTCCGTTAGGAAAGAATCGGCGTGGAATCTCAATCGAGCCTGCCATATTTGTCTCTCACCTGGATGAAGGAAAAAGCACCGTCCCTTTGGAAGTCGGAGATGGAGGGGACACTCCATCAATTATTCATGGTGGCTTCTGGGGTATATGAGGGCGAAAGGTGGGACGGGGACGGAGAAAAAGGGTCCCTTCCCCCAGGTACCCTCTTGTGATTCGCCACGAAGTATAATAACGACGTTATACCCATTTCACTTGATCTATCTCTTCATCTAGGGTCCCGGTCGACTATTGTCCTCCGTCCTAAGTCGGTCAGGGTGGGTTAAAAGACGGGGTCCGGGGGGGACTCCATGAAAAGTAAATATGTGGAGAATCGAAAGGAGGGAAGTTTCGGGATTTACGAGATCTTCCCTCTACCCCAGGGTGTTAATTTTATTGGGCGATCCCATTACAAGATGGAAGCCGGCACTGAAAGAAGGTAATGGGCAGTTCCCAAGAGCCGAGGACAATGGAAGGAATGACAGTGATGTGTCACTCCATCACTGCACCCCTCTCGAAAAATCTCGGTTCCGAAGTTGAATGACCTTTTTTCTTTGAGAAATCTTTCAAACACCTGGATATTTTGCTCCGTGTATCATTCTGTCAGGTATTCGTGTGTCCTGGTACAAGTTTTTTCTATTCCTTGACTTTTAAAGAATCCAACCATTACCTTACTTGATATCCCTTCCCATGCAAAATATAATCCAAATCAAGAGAAGGAATTCATGCTTACATAGTTCTAAAACCAAAATTAAATGTATAAAGTTAATATTAGTAACTTTATCTAGTAAAAAGATTTATTAATTGAAAGAAGAAATTTGGTCCATAGACCACTAAATATATTGAAAGTAGTAACTTTATTGTAACGATACAAAAGAAATGCCCAAAGTGCATTGAAAAGAAAACTATACAGGGCTTGGATTTAAACAGTAATGGTGGTTTGTTTATTTAAACTAGATTTGTGATTAGAACTATAAATATCTACTTTTTCAAATATTGTAAGGATGGGTAGCTATAGAGTAAGTAGATTGATACCATAATTAATATCATAATTGTCTATAAAACTTAGGGATAAGGTGAAATCGCCTTATTACTAATTTGCTTATAAAGTAATTGTGTTGAGGATGCCATAATCTTTCTGCATAAATGCCTAAAAAACTGAGAGCTACAATGACCAGCGGGTTGTACAGTTGTTAACATTTTCTGATCAAATTGGTCCGCCTATATTCTCTAAATAATAGACAGACAAGTTTGTGCATTTTGCAATTTTCAATGATAAAAAAACGTGAAGTTAGGAGTTTGTTATTACTCCAACTGTAATATTTACGAAAATATCCAAAAAGTCCTGAAGATGCCCCGAAATCCATCTACATCAATAAATAAATTGGTTGAAACAGTTCTCTATTCATTGGTCCGAATCTATCATCGAATAAAAAACATGTCTCAAAACAA
This sequence comes from Cimex lectularius, assembly GCF_000648675.2. Classification (NCBI taxonomy): domain Eukaryota; kingdom Metazoa; phylum Arthropoda; class Insecta; order Hemiptera; family Cimicidae; genus Cimex; species Cimex lectularius. Next base: position 1,904,897 of record NW_019392764.1, on the reverse strand, counting down.
ACACGGTAATGGTAAAATCACATTTCCAAATAGCACCGTCTTTCAAAAGCTTGATAGCTCGATTTTATTTTCAGAGTTGTGGATTGAAAGGGTACTTTAGTTCCCTAAGAACCCCCTGTATTCAGGGCACTCCAAGGGGATCTAGGAGATGTAAAGGAGTGCACCCCAGGCGCACTTCATGCCCCTTCCAATAAAAAAAGCTTCCGAAAAATTTAAATACCAAATAAGAAGGCGACCCATGAAAATTCAATGAAGCGTTACATTTTAAAACGAATTTTTTTTATAAAACCTTTGGGGGGAGAGAAAGTGAAGAAAAAGAGAACAGGATAAAGATAACGGTACCATATCGAACTAAAACATTTCTAATTTATTTAGTAGATTCAATGAATATATGCAAGCCGATTAAATGTACAATACATTCACATACAATACATACACGATCTCTAAATACATTTAACTATTTATACGAATATTACGTGTAATTAATATTTACCTTTTCAAGTAGGGAAGAAGGAGGAGCCTTTGCAAAACGTATCCATTTTCACCGTCACTACACTGCAACATACAAAACCTATATGTTATTTTTAATTAACAATTCTGCATGTAATTAGTGTATTAAAAGATATGTGATAGAAATTTATCAAGGCGAATATTTTGGGTAGTATTTTGTAAATTAATTTGTTGAAGTCATGAGGAGCGGTAAAAGAATGAGGTAGTTTAGAAATTAGTAGGTAGTGTAGAAAATATTTGGAGATCGTGAGATGTGGTCTGGTGTGACGTGGGTTTTAGAAAACATTTTCTTTATCGTGCAAATGTTTCAATCTTTATCGAGGTCATCTTCAGGGCTCAAAGTGCCTGAGTGGCACACTCAACACGACACAGAAGTAAGACACATCTACGCGGAAAACAAACACTTTGAGCCCTGAAGATGATCTCAATAAAGATCGAAACGTTGGCATGATAAAGAAAATGTTTTCTAAAATCCACGTCATACCAGACCGCATTTCATAATCTCCAAGTAATCATTAACTAATGGTCACTAGACACCACACATGTAGTGTAGAAACTTCAACAAACTACGTAACAACAGGTCACTAAGGAACACACATTTTGGAAATTGCTCGTCTGCCTATTCTTGCTTTGTTGGATCTATGTGATCTTTGAATAAATCTCATCGATAACTACCATATGACGTTTTGTTGCTTTCATGTGACAATTTTATCTTGTATAAGATCGAGCAAACTTTCAACACATTTAGTCAGGTCTCATCGATGATTTATGTGCATGATGTTTCACCACACCTGCAAATTTGCTGGTGAAAACTGGTGTCTATAATCCAAAGTGATTTCAATAGGACTACATTGGGTGCAACGATGATATCATTTGTGCTCATTACCTTACTGTCCCGTCTGACTGGATAATTAATACGAAGTCGAATGATTAAGAGTTTTAATTAAAAAAAAGAAAGAAATTGCATTTGCTCAAAATACATGTTAAAACCTTTTTTAAATAACCTTCGTATTTTCACTCAGCTAAGATTAACCGTTTATAACCAAAAAATCAATTTTTTTAAGCAATTAAACGTTAATTTTATATTGCTGATACTTGAGCTTCGAGAAATCAGGCACACATGTTTAATGCTAATTTATAGGGAAAACTCTTCTGTAAGTCTCATATCTGTCAGTATTTACAGAACCAAGAAAATATTTTTTAAACTTGAGGCAAGAACTTTGGAAATTCGTAAAAATTTATATTCTAAGTGATTTTTGTTTTCGTGGTTAAGATGTTTACGGAATTCTTTGATTATTTAGCACCTGGTGATTTCATATAGTGTGAACATTTTTTTTAAATCCGTTTTTTCAGTTCTGCGTGCCAAGGGCCGTGTCAATTTGCGGTCTTGTCCAAAAAGTGTGTGGGCTAGTCCAGTCTTGCTTGTTTGTCAGCCCGTTGGTTATATTTCCACATCAGACTTTGTATTTTCTGTGAACTGGCCATGTTAGGCATCCCCCAGATCAGCTTTGAATTGAAGGTGAAGGAGTAAGCTGTTGGGATTTTTATTGTTTCTCATTAACCCCTGAGCTACATACTTGAAGTTCATCCACCCGTGCTGTAGCATTCATCAATTTGCGAAACTGTGGTCTTACAAAAATTTCTGCTGTAGTTTCCTCATTTGTGATTGTCGGTAATTTATTCGCGAAGTGGTGAAAACACTGTCCGTCTACTGGTAATACCTTGTTAAATTGTTTCATTACTCCCAGTTTGACGTGCAAAGGTGGAAACCAAACCAAATCTTGCTGGTATCAACTAAGATTTTTTCTATGACTTTTTTGTGCTAAGAATAAGATGTTTTCTTTGAAGAACCGTTTCTACACCCAAATGTTTTGCCCTTGCTGGACTATCCCACTCATAAAGGAAAGATGGAATTTTATGAAACCAGACTGTTAGCTGATAAATAAAATATCCACTTATTCTTCAATTTATTCGGTCCTGGAGCCAAATACTCGAAACCCAGCTGAGGTCTACGCAATTGAAAGATGTACACAATTCAACTTGAATTAAAGGTACAAAACGCAGAAGATAGCTATCATGTCAGATAGCCAATCAGCCATCAGAGCACAAAGTTCAAACTGTTAAACCAAACAGGTAATATTAGGTATGCAGAACAAAGTCAGCCTCTGCTGGGTCCCAGGAGTAGAAGGCAATGAGAAAGCGGTCACCCTTGCAAGAAAAGGGGCTGCTATACTGCTGATAGGACCCGAACCCTTCTGTTGCATAGGAACCCACACTATCAACGAGTACCTCAGAGCGAAGGATAAGAAGAAAATGAGGGAACTCAATCATTGGACATAAACAATCCAACAACCTCCTAACAATTTTGGAAGAAAAGAAGTAACAGAATGTATTAAGGGAAGTACAGATAAATTACAAATCCTAATAGGACGTTTGAAGAAGATTGGTATAACAGAAACACAACATAATATAAAAGTTTTTCAAAGCAATAGAAAATGGGGCTGGACAGTACGTGAGATACCTCCTGATCATCGCAATTTGCCTATCTGCGTGTTTTATTAACATAAACGGAAAATGATGAAAGTATGAAACATTGTCATGCAATAAAATACGGAAATGATATTCTTCATTTATGTACATCCTTTATGATTGATAAAATGATAGCTACTCACACTATTTAAATTTGCGCTTTTTTTGCTAGCTAATTGTTAAACAGTTTTCAGCAGTTTACATGCCCAGTACCATCTTTATACAAAAATTCACATTCTATTTTATAAAATATAACTGAAGATGGTGAAACTACGAAATATTTTGTATACATTGTTCCGTTTAAAGTAGATTAGATGCCTCTGATTATCCTTATATCCCGTTCTAGCTGACTGTATTACAAAATTCAAGAAAAAAGAACATCGGCGATCGAATATAATCAGGACGTTAAAACATTTTATTGGAAGCATTTTGCCTTCTTTAGTGTGTCTTTTTTAAAAGTTCAAATTGTTTCAACTTTCTTAGGCATGATAGAAAATCTCTAGATCTTTAGATTGAAGAGGGACACATAGAAAATAGCGAAATTAGAAACGGGTCTGACAGTCAACAAAGCTAGGATAGGCAAACGAAAATGATTAGTATGACCAAATTTCAAATTGACCTTGCAGACAGCACGAAGGAAATCTCACAATTTTCACAAATGGTTACTTGTTATACTAATAATCTTCCACTTAATAATCTTATAAAATTACGAACACATTTTTAATTTCAAATTAAAAGAATATAAAGGGGGCCATTAGAAAGTAAAACACTCAGTCCCTTATTTCCAGGAATACATCCCTCTCTTTGGACTGTGAAATTATAATTACAAATTTTAAATTATTCAGGCTCTCTGATTCTCATTTTTTAATAAGGACTGCCATTGTACACGACAAAATAAACTGGTCGTCGAAACTAATAATTTGAAAAAGGTTGGGGTTTATATTAAGAAAAAACAGATTTAATATATGTGATATAATTTATTAATATCGTAACATGTAAATGTGAATGGTGATGTAGATAAATTGTGAGAGAAACAATACTTCAGTATCATTATTCATTAATCTTTTGGGTAACAGTTTAATAATTTAACATCAAATAGTAAAACTTAAGATTTCTAAGCTTTTTATTTGTAATTAAGGCACACCATGAAATGTTTTAACCCTTCGAAAGAACATCATGCAATAGGAATTCCTTTCGCGGTTATTTAGACAGATAATGTCGTATAATTTACAATCCGGCAAGTAAGATAGGATGATGTCGAAGGACATTTTCCTGCTGTTGTTCGCGGAAAAGCAATCCCTCGACGTAAGAACGTTTTTCACCATCTTTGGACAAAAGAGATTCCAGGGGAGACCGACGGCTCGCGAAGGCTGGTTTCCAGTATTTTTGATCAGCTCGGCAATTCTTAACTGCAAAGAATGAAGAAAAGGTAGGGTCACGTCAAATTCCCAATGGCTTGTGTAAATAAAGCAGCTACGTGCCATCGGCAAGACGACCGCCAAATGCGGCGAACCTGCCTTTTTCTCTAAAGTATATTCTCCTTGTCTTGGAACTTAATTGCACTTTGCAATCACTATCACCAATCACTCGGTTTTTTAAACAGTACGGCTCTCTTACTGCAATCACTCTTACTCACTCTCAAAGGAAGGGCGTGAAAAAAAAAACAAATAGAATTTTTAACAAAAACGGTATAGAAATGTGTGGTGATTAGAGACCATTAATCGATATTTATTTAGAAATCGTGCCTTACACAAAAATGTCTTTTCTATACCGACATCCTTTCCCACCCCTTCCAAATCCAATTTATATAAACACAAAATAGCAAAATCTCACTGGCACTCTCGACACGACACGCAAGAATGGTACAATTACACAGAAGACAAATACTTTGAGTGAGTAGAAATAGTTTGATTGAATATATAAAATATATTTTGCATTGTATAAATTCACTTTTCCACATCCAAAATGTAATTGTAATATGTAAACAATGTTTGTAAATCCCAGGCCCTGAAGATGATCTCAATAAAGATCGAAACGTTGGCACGATAAAGAAAATGTTTTTCTGAAACCTACATCACACCAGACCGCATTTCACGATTTCTAAATTTAAAAAAACGGTATAATTTGAACAATATAGTCACAAATTATCATTACGAATAACATTCTAGTAGAATCTATTAGATAATGTTGTCTAAACACTTTTTTAAAAATAACCTGAAATTAAAACATCCAAGAAGTAATTTCTTTGATTTTTTACTACACTAAGTAAAAATTTCTCAAACCGGAAATAAAAGTGATATTATTTTCAATAAATGTATCATAGAAGTTATATTTATTTTGTCTTATTTTATGATGATTAGAGATTGAAACAATCTTTTATTTACAAGAATCAAAACGTCTCTGGGCGTATGGCTAAGAAGTCTAAGGCTCAACCAAAAATCCCATTGTCGCCAATCTATTCAGTCCAAAATTCTTAATGTTGCCTTTTATGTTTCTAATCATACTATTCATAATGCTGTCGAACCCAATTTATACATGAATTAAACCCTGTTATACAAAAATACTTGGATACATACTTAGTATGCACAATAATCTTTTAGTTCAACAATTATCATTTCCTACCCTATTAGAAAACTTTCAACATCAATTAATTACAGCAAAAGTGGTCACAGATCGTTCTTCTCAGTGAATATTAATAAAAAGATTTCAGTATTAATGAGTCACGGACGACTAAAACCACTCAATCAACGACTTAAGGAAATATTTAATTAATGTATGCTGTGTATATGTTGTGGATAGTTTTAGGGCTGAAAAACTACTTTGGTCCGCACCAGGTATTTCATTCTCACATTTTATACAATCTAATATTTTTTCTGCAGCCAAGTTATATTCTCATCAATTAGTTTTTGGGTTTTAAAGTAACCGATTCTCTCGTTTATCCTGTTACCAACTTCTCTCTATATCTACCAATGATAAAAATGTAAATATAATAAACACGTAAATTTTACACATACATAAAATATATAAGTATTACCAATATTATATTAGTATGACCAACTTAGTCTGGTTAGTATTCATGCTGTTCCAGAGTACTCGATATTTCACACGATAATTTGATATAAGTTCCTTCATTCTCAATAATAAATTACATTCACACATCAGATTTTATTTTTATTGCCCCAGAGTACTCGATATTCCACAGGGTATTTAATTGAGAAATAATTTCCTTAATTCACAATAATAAATTACATTCACACATCAGATTTTATTTCTACTGCCCCAGAGTACTAAATGTTCCTCGGGGCGATTGGGAGAAAAGCTTTATACACACTAATTTATTACATTCATACACCTTTCATTCCCTCTGCTCTAGAGTACTCGATTTTTCTCCATTCTTACTTTATTTATGTAATAACGATAATAATTTATTTTTGTCTTCTTCTTTTTGGATGTTTATCCTATTTTCATTTGGGATTTGTAACAAAGGATGGTTTACAGGAGTACAAAATGTCTTCCCAACCAATATCAAAATTAAAGAATGTAAGAAAAAGTACTTTGAAGTTCAACAAAATACAAATCCCTACACATTACTAACAGAGTTGTATTACGATTTTACAGTAAACTTTTTAAAGAAATATTTACAACATTTAATTACAATTGTGTCCAATGAGAAGTATAAGAGATTTATTTATTATGTATATATGCTTTTTAATATATTCATTTACTGAAAATATATTAAAGAAAAGACATAAGAATAATATAATAAAGAGACATAAATTATAATAAAAGAATGAAATAGTTATGTGATAAATAAATAATTTGTTTTCTTTGAACATTTATTCAATAGTTGAAAATTTAAATTATGTTTTTATACTGCATATGAAAAATACTTCAGAAAATTGAAGAAAATTCATAAGATCAACCTCACAGATTACCTTACAGGTTTTCTCTTGGATTATACTGAGTTTTGTATAAATATAGGGGAAAACGAAAAACCACGATGTTTGAATATATGAATTAATAATTTTAAAGATATTGGGAAAATAATACATGACATCAGTAAACCATTCTATATTAAATTAATCCGTTTCTGTTTAGTCGTCGTAATTGACCATATTACTTATTGCAATTATTGTGATGAAAAATTAGTGTTATGAGCGGGATTCGAACTCAAGTCCTTAAGCTAAATACGCTGTTGCTCTAATATTAAATTCATAACTTATCATTCCCCCAAAAAAATATTTTAGGGAAAACTTAAACCCCATCAAATGTGTTGTTTTTACAAAGGAGACAAAAACTACCAGGTGAAGCTAGAAAATGAATTAGCATTTGATAATCACTTATTAATATTTATCAACTCAGGCTCCAATATTCTATGTAAGTGCATTATATTCCGTGGTCTGATTGACAAAATAACTTCTTTCAATTAATTAATCTTTCTATGAAAGGTTTTGGCTGCAATGAAACTGAGACACTCGTGACGGTGACTTTTTCATTTCAACTTTCATAAAAAGATTAATTAATTCTAAATAAGGTAGTGTCTTATAATATAAAAGGCATTAATCTATTATATTTTAGTGATTAATCAGTATCGTTTCCATTAAATATGTTAATACTAAATTTAATAGAGTAGTGTTAACAAATATAATTTCTTTAATAGAATAATTAAAAACTTATTTATTAGGATATAAAACGTTCATTTTTTGTTATAAAAACGATCTACGGATTCCTATGAACACAATTGAAAACCAATATTGCCATAGTTGGGGGGCTTAATAAAATTATGATATTTATCTCATCTTGTATATAATCACCTAGATTAGTTCAATGGCAGGAGGATTTTTAATCTAGTTGACCAAACGTATATATTTAACGTCCGACTTTCCGTATTCTTAAGCATTCCGCGTTGTCTTCAGCTAAGTACCTGTGGTTTCCTAGCTTCGTTGTTGGTGTTCTCAATCAGAATTTATTATCGGGTTTTAAGAAAGTAAGATATCGTAGTTTGCCAATTTTCATCATCCAAACATCTGTGTTTTGCCTTGTCAGACACTTTTCGACTCTTTGCCACTTCACTGGTAAAACAACACATCAAAACATAGTAATATAATATAATAATACTAAAAAAATCAGGAAAACAAGTACAGCTACAATAATAAAATAATCATAAAGTAATACATGTAATACCAAATTAAAGAAAAAAAAGAAAGATACAAATAAATAAAATACTTCTAACAGGTAAAGTATGTGGTAAGGAAGTATCTGCATGGCCACGATATCTTGCAGTATTTTACTAGCTCCTGCCAACCCGATCCATTTAAAACTGTGTATCAGTTCCTAGAGATTTAGAGTCTTTTTGTTAAATAATTCCACCCTAAATTCTTTTAGTGCAGGACAGAAGGCTATAAAATGAAATACTTCCTCGTCACATTCCAGGTTGCACAATGAGCATATCATAAGCAGATTTTTACCTCCTTGTTACCAATATACATATTGAGGTATAAGAGCTCTCTACGACATTTTATTAACAATCCTACAGAGCTACAGTATAGCCTTTCCTTCAGGGCCTTCCTTTCAACATCTAGTTTACAGGATAAGGGATGTCTTAAGAGTGTTCTGGGCTCGCATTTTAAATTCCTCAACCAGTTTAATTTTAATCTAACACAGGACATCCTTTGTGAAAATCTTTCTCTCAAGTAAGTCCTTCACTATAATAGTATATGTTGTATACAATTGTTCCCAGTCTTTATAAATAAATAATTTCTTTTCAATTATTTTTCTCATTAGTAAACTAACATAACGGCTTTGAAGGAGGTTTGATGTTTAAGCATCTGTGTATATATTTAATATTCAATTTAGCTGTATACATGAAGGTTGGTAAGAAATCTGTCTCAAGATATATTATATAGTCATGGGCAGTATTAGGCAGGTTTAACACTTTTTTAAAATAAAATATTTAAATGTTGTTTCCACTGTTTGGAAACCGTCTCACTCCCTAGATTTGAGTTCCGTAAAATATTGCCCTTGAGACAACATCATATATATTGTGTATATAATATATATTATTCAAAGTAAATGTTATGAATATTTTTTAATTAATTTATTATATAATTTAAAATTATAAAAACAATATATAATTAATAATATTTTGATCTTCTTCATTTTTCTTTAGTTCACTTTCTTACATAGATTTGTGTTTATGAACTTTTAGTTTTGTCGTTTCCGGTTTCATCACTGATGATGGCTAATCGAAACGCGTCCGCCGGACCAAAGCGGCAAAATTAGTCAGACAAAAATGCACAGATAAGATCGAAAAACAGGTATTTCTCTCCGCAGACGTGTAGAGCAAAGCCCAAAATTAACATTTTGCTTCTTGAAATTTTTTGTGACTTTTGTTGTCTAGAGAAGATTGTTTAGATCAAAGAATTCAGTAAAAACAGAGGGCAGAGCAATTTGGTGAAAATTTTTTCTTGTTTACGTGTTTCGTTTACGCAGTTTGGGTTATAAATGCTGCCATTTTACGCACGTCCAGTTAAATTATAATTGAACGAATCTAAACAGAAGGTTGAAGGGAAGACTTTTGGTAGTAATTTTCGAAGGTTCTTCCTTCGGTTCAATAACCCCACGAAATTATTTTTCTTTAGGCCTGAGACACGGTGTGGGAAGGGATAAGGAAGAAGACGTCTGATTGAAGAATGAGCCTCCCGGGTAAAAAGTTTACCTGTCCCTCGCCATCTTGGACAGCAGGTGTCCAACATGGGAGAGTCACGGCCATTAAATGTCAGCTGAACAATTAACGAGCGAAGACGCGTCTTGGAGAAAAGGGCGCCCTTGCTTAGGCAAGTACGCCTTCTGTTTACTAATTGTTAAGTAAGCTGAAGCTGAGAAAAAATTTTTCAACCGGTTAAGAACGGCCGGCATCGTAAGCCAGCGGGGGAGTTTCAGACTCCAGACGCAAGACCTGTAGAGTTGATCCTCGTTCTATCTAGCGGTACCGTGCTGAACTTCTTCCTCACGCAAGCCCGGGCAATTTCAAATACTTTAGTTACAGTTAAATCGTAAATGATTATTCGGAAATCGTGAGATGTGGTCTGGTGTGACGTAGGTTTCAGAAAAACATTTTCTTTATCGTGCCAACATTTCGATTTTTATTGAGATCATCTTCAGGGCTTAAAGTGTTTGTTTTCTGCGTATTTGTGCCATTCTTGTATGTCGTGGTTAGAGCGCCCTGATTTTTGAATAATCATATACTAACGGTCATTATTCACCACACACTTAATCGTAAAGAATAACTGTTTTGGCTATTTAGTCACCTCTATAAGTATTTTATATGTCTATACTTAATTTTTTCAAATAAATTAGGCTAATATATTCGCGGTTTTGAAGCATGATGGACAATTACGTTCACGTTTAATTGCTATCTACTCTCAACTCGAGTAAATTTCTTTTATTACCCAGTTGACTGGCGCGATTTAGTGTAAAACATAAAAAAATATCACTTTTCTCTTTTTATTGGGCTGTTAAATAAGTCGGTAGTATTTTTCATAATTCGAATTTATCCTTCTTGCGTTTTAAATTAACGTTTATGTAGTCATTTTTATTTAAATGTTCTGAAAAGTGTATTTATTCGTCGATTTTGTTCGTAATCTCGTATTTTATTTTGATATTTTAAAACAAAGAAAAAATTGTACAATTTCATCATTAATGGGTTTTTTTATTGCCGCTAAGGGCAAACCATTGATTACATTTTGTGATGTGCATGTTCAAAGCAAATATATCAATTTCAGATTGTAAAAAAATATTATGAAATCAACATATTTAAATAAAGATCAAATTTATTGCTAGAAAAAATTTTATCCAAATCAAATTGATGAAATTGAGAACGTGTAAAGCGCGTGAGTCTTTAGAAGAAGAATCCGTAATTGGTTTGCTCATTCGGAAGCGGAAATTTTGATTTAGAAAAAGCAAAGCACTTTGGTCGTACATCAACCTTCAATGATGACCAAATTCTAGCTATTATCACCACTAGCCCACACCCAACAACACAAGGCATCGCAGATCATTTCATGTAATAAAAGAATAATTCCAACGCATCGGACAGGAGTTGACCACTTTGTACCGTATTTCCATCTGGGATTTGCTCCTAAAACGCAATTTAAACGACCCATTTTGAAAAGATTGACAACTGGGGATGACAAGTGGATCCTTTACAAAAATATTCAGGAAAATCTTGGGGAAAAACTACAGAACTTGAAAAGTAAACGAACCGATGATTAACAATAGTCAACCGGATTAAACAACGAAAATAATTTAATGTTAAAAAATCTGCGACAAAGTTATAATGACACTATCCCGTTTACTTTTCAAAAACGAATATAATAAGAATGATTAAGAGAAATAATACGTAAAAACATTCACTGAATATAGCGAAATGCCGAAAAGAGTCCGTCCCGCAAAAAGGAAGACCTAGATGATCGGAAATGGTAAAAAATTGATAGAATTAAAAGATTCTATAAGATGTCTGGATCTAAATGAGTCCAAACAACACAATGTAATTCATAATGAAAAACTTTTTTTTTTAAATTAAATATGTAATTTCGTAAGCGTCGCTGTGTTGATCTGTCTGATGGTGTTTGACATTTCTTCTTCGGCACTGTGCCTGTATTAATTTTGTAAGTTCAAATTGGTCCAACATTCATAGTTGGGCATGAAAATCTTTAGATCACTTTTGAAGGCGAAATGTCACTATCCCGTCTGACAGACAAACACAGTAAGTATAGCGAGATCAGAATGATAGTTAAAGATCAAATTATAGGTTCACCACAGTACGGAACGCCCAGAGAAGTAGTTTGTCGCATTTTAGGAAAATCAGAAGAATCCAAAATATGTCCAACAGCACAGTAGCAGAGAAATTATTTGCTCCTGATAAGAGTTGTTTTCAGATTACTTTTTTTGTTGCGTTGCTGTTGATGGAGAAGGTTGAAAATTTATCTTAAAAATTTCGGAAAACATTTATGTACCGTTTTGCGGTACTAGTACTAGACAGGTTTGTCCAATGAGGATAAACTATTTCATATTTTGAAATATTTGTTCATGTAATATTTTTTTTCTAATTATCAAACCCACCAATTTTTTTTAATCAGTTGAGAAACTACAGTCAAAACTAGTTCCCACGGCGAATTAGATCCTCAATTATTTTATCGTAATGGTATACCAGAATTTATTACATACCGGCTAGGTTGACGTACATATAAAAAGAATTTTTATTCAATAGAGGCTTCTTGAAGGGTGATAATGAGATAAACCCCCTTTCCACTTGGAAGAAATTGCTAAATGAACTAAAAACCGCGTGTTCTTTTTTGTCGGTAAGGTATCAAGGACGGCACGACTCGAGCCCTTATCCTTTTCTACGGCCATAAACAAGCCACAACCTTATCCGCAGAGAGTAAATTAGTTGCTATCTCACAGGGCGTGAACAGAAGGGCTCCACGTGACAATTAATCACTGGGAATGGAAATATTTATTACTTTTTTAGAAGAAAAATGAGCTCCTATTAGGCATAGTCAGTTTTCTGACTGAGGAGTAAATACGTATGTATTTAAATAGAGAAATATATTGATACACTTCTGAACAAAAGAATTGCGCACGATAAGAAAGTCTCGTTTACAAACATCCTTTTTAAATTCGATTACTCTTCGGGTCATCTCATCGTATTTCTGAACAACAAGCTCGTAGAAAGGCATTAGTCTGGAAATAACTAGATGAGCCTGTTTATTTGTTCAAATTAAAATCGACGTCTGCAAAAAAAACCAAGGTAAGTCTTAGATAAAAACGAGCATTTAAATATATTGGTTTGTATGTATTTTCAATATTTAACCGAAATATGTAAACTCTATAATTTTTTGAAGTAGTTTTTTGTTGATTTTAGGTTTGTTTGATATGTCTCTCCACTTTCTTTAATTATAACTAAATCTGCCCTAGTTTATTACTTACATCTTATCAGATACCGTCGAACTTTCTAATATAGAGAAATCGTCGTTTTGACATTTTTCAGTTGATTTGATCGACCTCATAGTATTGTAAGAGTGTAGACACATCCACTATTTCGTGGTTATTTTAAAATAAACGTTCGGTTAAACTAAATGTTAAGGTTTTTTTAAATATTTTAGATGGATATTTGATATGGCGTCATTCATAAAAAGTTGATAGTATCGTCATGGTTTCTGTAATTCAAGATATAAGTTCATTTTATTTATATTTATTATAGATTATATCGATATAATTGAAAACAGCCTTTATTATTATGATTTTATTGATGGTGGGTGTTTGTCTGCGAGTCGTTGAATGTATGTTGAACTGGATTGGGTTATCATCCTCAGTTCTTGTTTGATCAAAGCAGAATTATTAATTTTGCTTTCTGTTGTTTTCTCTTTTTATTTGCTAACCCCCTTCCTTGTCTTTCGAAAAATAGCTCTTTCTTCAATCGGCATCTCTCCCTTACTTTTGCCCCAAGTTTTCATTCGTGCATTCTCAATTTATTTCTTTTATTGCAGCCTCTTGGAGCTCTTCATTTATTTTCATCCATTTTATTTTATAATATAATTTGGCCTTATTCACGTCATTATTGACCTCCCATTTAATCACACCCTGTTTGTCAATAAAACCAATTTTTTACTCTCGCCGTCGTATTTTTTTGATTCGGAAATCGAGCTTAGAGGAAGTACGTCCTTCAAAGTTATACAGTCAACCAAGGTTTTTCCACCTACTTTTTTATTTTAAAAAAACTTAGTAAAAACTTATATAGTTAACTTTGCTACATTAGATGATTATGTTGCTATAAAAATACTTTTTACGAACTATGTTGCTTTCATACTACATACTACCGATTTACTTATACTACTCTAGCTGGGACCTACAATATATAAAACTCTGAAATGTTTTANAGGGGTATTGGAGGAAAAATGTTAAACTATTGTAGAGAGCAGTGTAAATAGACCTAATTGCATTTTATAATTTTTAGTTATAGGTTTCGTTATTAGTTTAGAGTTAACTTTCGATGTTTAACAAATGAGTGAATGCATGCGATGCAGTTAACACTGTCATATTTTTTTTATGTTATTAGTAAATTAATATTAAATATATGTATTTTTAATAATTGAAATAAAATAGATGTACAGTTTAAATATAATTAATTGTTAGATTCCTCTTGACAGTTAAGATTACCAAAGAGCCTGTCTTCAATTTTAAAAATGTATTTACGTATATTACATATATACATATATAAAAATATATAAATAAAGTTACTCTTTCCCTTTTTCCATTGGTTCACAACAGTGTTGAAATTTATTAAATTGTATACTGGTTTGAAATTAAGTGTGCAGAAATGGGTAAATAATTTTGAATAACAAAGGCCGAGTTAAATAAATATATTCAACAGCTCTGTATTAGTTTTTGCTTGTTGTGCACAAAAGGTTACACCTAAACAATTTTTTTTATCTATAATTCGATAAACGTACAATTCGTAAATAATTCGTTGAATAGCTGTGAACACGCCTGCAGGGAACTAACTCTGATACATTATTGCGCCCTGTGAAATTTAAATAGATTTGAGTATCATTTCTTACCGAGGTTGAATATCTTCTATTTGAAATTTTACCCCTGCTGAGAAAAATAAATTCGAACGGAAGAAAATATAGCTGATAGATTTAGATAGATTTTTTAAGCCATTCTGATTATGGAATAATGTACGTCTGGTGATGAAATAGAAGGAAGAAGCTTTCCCTAGTATGAGAGTTCTAAATATAGCAATAGATGTATCTTGCAAAACTACTCTTTATACAGTATGCATATGAGGCGAAACCACAGAAGCAGATAATTATTTATTCATAATGCTGATAACCGGAGAGATAACCTTGTCTACTCACTTCTCATTTCATCTTCAGCCAGGTAATGCATAAAAATCAGGCAACGACCCGTCGTGCAGTGTTAAATTATAGCACGTCTTGATTTACAAGTCGTTGATAATTAAGCGTTGCTCTCATCTGTTCTGGCCGTAAATTTTCCCTTTTCTACTGTTCTTTTTTAGCTTGAGGCGTCGCGCAACGGCTATGATTATTATCTAAGACAAGTGAGGTGATTTATTTTAAAATAAATCTTTAATTTAAAACATACTTATACAAGTAGACTCAAGACACGGAAATAGCCACGTTTTTTTATATGCATACACTGCATTACCACTTTATTTTTTAAAAACGGTGACTATACGTTTTAATTTTTTTATGTGTCTGGAAAGGAAATTTGCTGAAAAATGTATAGTTAGTTATGAAACTACATATACAACTTATATCAATAGATTTATTCAAAACAGTTATGTACATATAATTTATATTTATCAGGTTTCTAGGTCCGCTTGACCAAATAAATTCTTTTCAACTAATTAAGGTTTTGGTTGAGATAAAAAAGTCATTGTCACAAGCTGGATTCGAACCAACGACCTTCGGCTAAACACGCCGCTGCTCTACCACTTGAACTATCGTGAATTTGATCCACTCGGACACTAACTTCCCACCTTTTGAATTTTCTCTCCTTTTGGCCATTTTTCAAATGTTGTGTAATCTATTTGATTCTCTTTGGTTCGAACCCCGCTTGTGATACTGACTTTTTTTATCTCAACCAAAACCTTATTTAATTGTACATATAATATTAATTGTCATAACACATGATAAAGTAGAATGACCGTCAAATTTATGTTTAGAAATACGATTCATTCTAATAGCATGTAATGTGTAGTTCTGTAGGGCACTATTAGCAGTCTAAAATAATTTAAAACGTGTGTAGAGATTAGTGACCGTTAATAGATAGTTATTCAGATATCGTGAGATGCGGTCGGGTGTGATGTAGGTTTCAGAAAAACATTTTCTTTATCGTGCCAACGNTCCCCGTTAATTTTTCAATAAGAAGATGAAGGTGGCAAAACGTTTGGGTCTTTCTTCCTTGACCTTCTAGCTGTTTGTAAACTTCTTAAGCATTACATACTAAATGGGCATTAAATTAAATTAAAAAATTTCAATGGTATTATGATTTTGATTCTCTCTAAAAATTAACGGGGATTTCAACGGTGCTTATAGATTTTAAGAGAAATGTTTAGATTAAAAGATATCACGATTTTATAAATATATATAGTATGTAGGAACTGTTCCTAACCATATTATGCACATACAGACTAAATTATACGGAAAATTTATAAATGTACTAGGATGTCCGTATTGAAACATGATCACTAGATAGAAAAATGATTCGGGATCAGACCGGTCCAAGCATTTTTACCTGCTTTTACGTAATGGTTGGAAAAAAACCGTTCGAAAAGCTTGCAAAGTTTTTATAACCTAGATGAGAAATAACCAACAAGAAGAGAAGCAAGAAATAATTACATCAAAAATTGTTAATTTTAAAAATTTTCCAACGCATTCCTGCGATACGAACGGGGTCGAAAATATAAAATTACCACTCCCTGCGTTTTGAGAATCCTTTTCTCCAAAATAAATTATCTTTCAAAGATTTCGTCGTGACCGCCTTTCGAAAAGTTTATTGGATTTTCATAAACGTGGCACAAAAACGGTCCGCACGGATTTGAAGTTTATTTTCAAGTCCGGCTAGCGGGGGTCCTCGCTTCGTATAATTACCTGCCTGTGTATTAATAATGTATTCAGTTATTTTTTATCCCAGCCGCCTCGCAGCTACCGGTCGTTCCTCTGCCACCAATGCTCGGTCTTTCTTTTTATTTTATCTTCGGAAGAACTATTCTTCTTCTTTAATAATAACCAATAATAAATTTAAATCATCCGTTTAAATTATGTGAATGGATAAGGGAAACAGTGTCATGTAATTTTCAAAGAGAATAAAAAATTTATTATTTATGTCGTACGTTAAAATATCACCAGCTCAGAGTAGACGTAGTCAAATTATAATTATAGAGTGGGATTTTTGAAAATAATATAATGGTAACAAATTTGAAACACGTCTTTATTTTATTTGAAAACTCATTAATTGAAATTTAATCTATATGCGGGTCTATATATTGAAATATGTTCAGGGTAGAGAAAATTATTTCATACAGTATTATTGTAATAATTAATTGACTTTTACAACAAACAATGTACTAAATTTGAAGTAGACTGTTATTAAAAGGTTTCAGAGAAAAATGATACAAGAGAAAGTTAAAAATCGTAAAATTGTTTATATGTTCAAAGCTAAAATAGGAGAAACATTTTTCTCTCAGGTGAAATCAAATGATTTAACAGAAAAAAGAACAAACCTCAATTATTGTCTCATGGGAGAAACAGTAATATTTGTAATTCAGATAGTAAGAATTAGAATTACTTGATTAATTTAGAGTGTAAACCGGTAAAGAATATGTAAAACCGAAGCCAAATAGGTCGGCGATTATTTAAAAAAAATCTTAAAAGGGCTTGTAATTTAAAAAGTGACTTTAATACGCTGTGTTACATAGTTACAATCTAGATCTGCTTATAGAAGTACAAATATAAATACAACTGAAACTGTGCTAATATTATTAATAAGTATCTCAGGATTTAGTGTTATATGGAGATTATCCAGCCAAAGCAAAATCAAGCACTCAACGTCATCAATTTGAAAATTATAACAATAGTAACTATAATGTTAATGTAATAATAAATGCTATTTATGTAATAGTTAAATTATCCAAAATATGCTAATTATTTATTTGTCATATGCAACTTAGTGCCAAATTTGATAAATTATAAAGTATGTGTAAAGCGTGGAATTTTTAAGACTAATTTGTCTTATTTAAAGTTTTTGGTTTAAGATTTTCATGTGGTATTTTTAAATAAAAAAGTAAATACTGAAAATATCAATGTTGTATTTACTTTTTTTTAAAATAAAAACCACATGGAAATGTTTTCTAAAATAAATCAATTTTATATCTTGTACTTAATTTATACAAGTCATGTTACACTGTACTGTCATTTTACACTTTTTACGCTTGTTAAACTTTATTTGTATGATATTAGATTCCAAATAGTGAACTTTCTAGGTTTAGTTAGTTTTAATTAGTTTAATTAGTTGTAACAATAATTTGCATTGTACAAAATTAAAATACATATATACACGGTGTCCTTTATTGTTTTTAGATGGCCCGGCTGATTTCTGTTCAAACAAAGATATGTATATGCTTATGATGCTATAAAAAAAATCCACTTCATAATTTCAAAAACGACCCTAAATGTCATTTTAAACGATTTGTTCTCATATGATTTGACAAACAATGATAGAATACAAACCATAAAGGCATAGGAAAGAAGCAAATTATTAGAATTAACAGTACACGAAATCCGTTTTTTTTTTTCAAACTTTTTGCCATAACTTTGTCATTTTTTGACAAATTTAAGTCCGATTGTACCATTGTTTTCAGCATCTAAAATCCTTTAACATGATGTGTCAGGATATATCGGGTCGTATTAGAAGTTTTGAATTTGAACTGGGCCTGGTAGCCCAGGTACCCTGTATAATTTTTCTGCAAAACAGGTAACAATTTGAAACTAGACTAAAAAATATTAAACGCATATTTTTTGTTTGTTTTTTTGATACCATCATTGGTTCATGAGAAATCAGCCGGGCCATCTAGAAAGGACACCCAGTATGTATTATTCTTTTTTATAAAGGCATATTCACTCTTTAATCTACAGAAAAGAAAATACAAAATGATATACCAATCAAGAAATGTATAAAATAAAACATTGTTGCCTCCCAAGCTTTTCAAGGGCACTAAGTTTTACCTTTTAATATGTAAAGCTATTTAGCTACCAAGAAAGCAAATACATACCAAATTATAGTATAAATTGTGAAACCGTAATCATAATAATTTGAAATATTGCGAATAGGCATACCCAGTTAAAAAGAATAATTAAATTACAAGTTGTTCTTCACACACAACTGTAGAACTTGAACGTACCGGGTCTGTCTATAAACGTAGGGCGTGGGTTCGAGTCCTACTCATCACCCAATTTTTCATCTCAACCACACTTTACATAAAAATTATAAATCAATTTAAACTGTTAGTAATATTTATTTTAGAGACCGTTTTGTTTACTAATTTGTTGGATTCGTTCAAGAGCGGTGAAGAGTTTTTCTCAACTACCTCATTCTAGTCCGCTCCTCACGAATCCAACAAATTATGATTTATGTTCTTTTATACTATGTCTATCATAAATAGAAATAAATAATATAATTAAATATTAAAAATATGACAAAAAGAAGGAAAATTAGAAAGGTTATAGGTTGAGATGAGGAGATGTGTCCGAGTGGATTGAAGTCAGGATGGTTGAAGTTAGAGCAGCGGCGGATTGGCCGAAGGTCGTGGGTTCGAATCCCGCTCGTGCCTAACTTTTTCATCTCAACCAAGACGTTAGATAAAAAGGATGAATAAGTGTGGTAAACAATGCCGAAATAAGTGAAAAAGTTAATATTTGCTTTATAGAATGGAACGGGATTTTACATAAACTACATTGTAAGTTCTTAATAGATTCCATATTAAAATCCAGTCCTCGTTTACGGCCTGTATTATTTTCACGTGGTAACCACCGGCCACGCCTTTCCACAAATTATTCTCAAGCTGCGAGCAATTTAGTTAATAACAGTTGGCCATGGGCGAGGGAGGGGTGACAAATCTCTGCCGTGATAGGGTGAAAATAATTATTTTATAAAATTCCTAACGCAACGCCGCCGGCCCGTCCTGACCTGTTTCAACACGAAGTATTTAACGAGGCACGGATTATTTCTTTTTCTTTTCTCTAAGGAATTTTAAAATTGATTTAAATGATCAAATTGCTTTTCGCAAAATCTAGGAGCAACGCACAAATCGCTCGGTGATGAAGATGGTTTAGATTTTTGGACGGATGAAATTGCCGGCACATGTCGGATCCGTGCGGAATTCATAAATAACTTGAGGATCACGACTGAAAACAGGTCGGCCAAAACGTTCCTCTTACAAAAAAATTAACAAAATCATTAGAAATTATAATATAATATACGAACCGTAGAATTTTTTTTCACCTACCATACCAGGGAATAATATTTTTAGATGACCAACCAATCGAACAAACTTGAAGGTCTTGGGTCAATTCAAAAGGTAGCATTTTTATCCAAGGTTGACTGTGGAATTTATATAATTTAATCAACATTAAACAATAATTATGCTATACTCGCGGTTTTGGTCTGTCGACATCTTCAACGTTGGATTTGTATGATTTTCATTATATTGTTATAGTTTATTTAGTAATATTATAGTATATTCAACATTCGTGATATATTGACGTAGAACGGTGGAAAATCATTCTCAAGATAATCTGTGAAATAAGTATTATATTTAACACCCACATAAGCCATGCGTGAAAGAGGTAACAAAAAGAGACCGCCCAGAAAAAAATGATAACCTGAAAAATTGACTATTTATTAAATAACGATGTCGAAATAAAAACAAATAATAAAAATAATTGTTTATAATATTCCAAGCTTTTTAGTTAAGACTGCCCCTCGAGAATCCGACACGCACTACGTGATTTAAAGCGAATTAAAACGTAGCGTAGTTCCTCGCTCCAGGCCAGGCCTGTATTTATAGTCACCGTCCTTGAGTAACAACTTTTGTTGCCTCTAAAAAAGAATTTTTTTCTTCGTAGATAACGGCTTGGATTTATCTAAGTTCGGCTACAACTTGACTCCCTTTTTATCACCGTCGTTAACGTGCTTAGCGATATTTTTGAGGATAAAAGTAATAAAATGGGACGCTCCTCCATCGTGATCGACGAAGTTTGATTAAAAAGAAAAAATCTATGGAATAATAATAACCAATTTTTGAAGCAATATTGCTGGATTCAGGAATATTTTCTCATTACAAAAATGAGTTACTCAAATTTTCACAATTTTAAGTTATACATTACCTATCTATATCAATGAACCAATAAAAACTAATAAATATAACATTAAGTCTATAGCAGCGCCGGGCTCCTCATAGATGCGTTCGGTATTTTGCCATCTTCAGAGTGAAGGTTGGTCGATCACATACAAGATACAATTTATTGTTCCTCATTTTTAGCACGTATATTCAAATTTAAGAGAAAATTTGTTACTCTTTTCGTCTTCTTTTATGGTGTAATGTGTAAACATTCTCATTACAAATAAATACGTATTTATTTACAACTGCGCTAATTGCTGAGCTTAAATAAAGATGATATCAGCTTATAAGTACAAATAAACTACTCAACAGTTGTTAAACTTGTTCTAGCTGTTTTTGCCTATGTGAACTACATATTGAATATTTATCATTGTCAGTGGTAAGATAGTACAGACAAAAAGGAACATTGACGATCGATCGGAGAATTTTGGATTATACGGTTTAGATACGTTGGAGGTTGGAACGTTTGGTTGAACCTCAAAATTAGATATCGTACGTCCAAATAGGTCTTAGAATGATGATAGAAAAGTTTTGTAGAGTGAGTTATATCGTTTGTCCAGAAGAAGTCTGAAACATCTGTAGAGATTTTGCCGTATGTGTAGGTTCAATGTAAGACGTTTGTCATTGTAGAGCCCAAAGTAGAGGACTATATTATGAGCAGAAGTTATTCTTCGAAGAGTAATAGTGACATGTTCTCATTTGTGTACGATTATTTGTTATTTTCTATCGCTTGACCCACTGCCCAAGGGATGGAACTGAGTTTGTACGTTTTTAGTTGAAAGAACAAAGGACGACGATCGGCATAGTGATTATGATTCTTTCAGAAAGTGTAGGAATGTCTGCGGTGTATATTGTATAGATAATGGGGCCTAAGACACTTCCCTAGGATACCCCTGCATCTGTGCGATTGCCGGCTGATAGAAAGGGACCACATATGAATTGATAATATCTGTCTTATATGGTAGTAAGAAAATGGGTGGAGCGAAGGCCGTGGGGTTCGAATCACGCTCGTGGCACTAGATTTTTAATCTCAACCAAGACCTGAGATTAAAAATTTAATTAATTAAAGTAACTATTAATAATAAAATAATGATTAAAATGTACAAATCTTTAGCAAATGAATACATTACATTTTTCTGGAAACAAAATATTGTATTTTTTAAAGGAACAGGATGCAGAAACGTTGTATTACAGAACAATTTTCAAAAAACCCTTAAAAAAAGGTCTAACAATAACACTGATTACATGGTTACAGGGTTTTTTGAATAAAACATTTACATATATGTTGGATAAAATAAAAAATAAATAAAACCACCCTACATGTGTAAAATTTAAACTGTCCATAAAAAAGAAATAAAATAAGGACAGCAAAAATATTTGTATGTCTTATTTTTAAAATCAATGAATTGCGGATGCGAACGTTTTATGTTTCGGAAACCCACAGGAATAGATTATTTTTAATGGAAAATCTAATAATTATTACATTCTGACGATTAATGTTCAGACATGAGCGCCATAAACAAAGAAATCTTAAGTCTAACTAAATAATCTTCTTTTAATCATTTGACCAGCGTAAAATTGGAACAACTGGTGACAAGTAATGAAAACCACATTCTTGTAAGATTTCTAATGTTTTGTAGAAATATTATTCAGTTATCTTATTCCTGATTATGTATATTATGCAGAACACCTCATCATTGTGGAATGCGTGAAAAAATACACTTTCATTATATCTTGAATTGACTGATTAGATTTTTATTTTGATATGTTATAAAATCAGACGTAGAAATAGTCAATTTGCTTTGTTTGTGATTGAATAAACTCCATGTTAACGTTCAATGGAGTCCAGGCTTCTTCCAGGGCATCGTGATTCTTCTTCCCACACGCCTTCTCCCACCAAGCGGAACCCCTCCCGGGCCAAACGCCGGTAGCCTCCGGAATGAAGAAATAAACATTGTTTAATTACATAGGATCCATGAGGCTGTTTCGCTTTATCACCTTGTTGATCGCTACTAAAAAAAAATCTGATCATTTTTTCTCTGAACCTATTTAGGTCAAGGATGTTTATTGTTTTTTATGGTTTATTGATGTTCAAAATGGACGAAAATCCCGTCAGATTACGCTACCGGATATTATAACTTATTAAAACTCGCTCTTTTTTAATTATAGCGAGGTATTGCAGAACAAAAAATCCGTAATGACCTACAAGTTCATCATCTCGTATACTTCAATAAAATATATCACAATTTAACAAATCGGAAAGATCTTTGAAACTTTATTCTATTTTAATTCAACTAATTACATGAGTAGATAAAAATCAAAAACTGTTTAATACAACGATGAAAACATTGAAAATGAACCTGATCAGACCGCATCTCACGATCCCTAAATAATCACTAATTAACGGTCACTAAATACTACACATTGAAAAAAGATATAAATAAATAATAGATAAAATAAATAATAAATTAAATAAATATATAGATAAAATAAATAATAATATATAAATAAATAAAATCTTATCTTGCTCAATCACTTCAATCAGCCTAACCTCGCTGTTTTGGTCTGTCAGACCCTGCACTTCAGGTAATATTTTTTATCTCTTAAATTGTGGGATTTCTTCGATCGGATTGCGAGAGTATGAACCTGTATTTTGGTCATCACCAATCATTTTTGTCCGCCTATCCTCGATGTTGTGGTGTGTCAGACCCTGACTTCAGGTCATATTTTTTATCTGTTAAATTGTGAGATTTCTTTGAGCGGCCTGAGGGGATTGAGCGCTGTATTTTGATCATTACCAATTATTCTGGCGTGCCTATACTCGCTATGTTGGTCTGTCATACCCTGTATTTTATGTTATTATTTCTTAAATTATGTTAAATTGCGATATTTCTTTGTGTGGTCGGCTGGTTAATGAACATCTAATTTCCTTGTTATCGATCATTGTAGCCTCTCCAACCCTCGTGGTTTTGGCATGTCAGACCTCACATTTCATGTTATTTTCTGGTGTGTGAGATGACTTAACTTAATTTAACATATAACTTTCTTACTTAATCTGTAATTTAGCTTTCACCGATCATTTTGATTGATCATCTCTTTATCTTGATCTTAATCTGTTTTATGTTACAAGCGGTACGGTTTTTTTTCTTAAAAAAGGCAAAACAGAGCTTCAGTTGATTTTTAAACCTCGAACTTTAAATAATTACGTCACTTTTATATATTATATTTAAGAAAGGAATCGAAGGTTTTGCGATGCAAAACCGCTAATGGAGCCTAGGTCATTAGAGGTAGCGGCTTCGTATCAAATTTACATTAAAGGCGGCAACATTTCACTAAGGCCTTTCCCTCTCCTTCCATAAGCTCTTTCCCCGGTATACCTTCAGGAATTATCAGAACCCTACCGGCTGTTAAGAGCCTGCGTAAATCCGAGGCTTTGATAAGGTGATATTATTGCCATGGAAACGAGTTTCTAATGACTCTTATCTCTCGCCCCCACAGGGCCGCTCCCTTTCTCAAGACCGGTCAGAATGATTTCTCCCGTCCCGAGAGGGAACTCTGGTTATCGATGAGTTACCCGTAAAAATAAATATTGTAATTGAATTTTTATAAAATGCGTCAGATTTTTCGAAAAGTTAGCCAGATTGCTGACCATTTGACTATGAGCACTGATATTATTAGGATATTCAACAGTTCAGAATCTACTTTGAAACTATTGACATATGTAAATGTGATAATTTTTTATTGACATCTTTAATATAGCCATCAAATTATCATTTCTTTAATTACATATACAAAGGTTATCGGTCGACAAACCGCTGAGATCATCGCCGGCCCTCCGCGGGTTTTCCTTTTTTTACTGGTCTTTAACGCGCACTTTGGTTTAAACTGCAGCCATTTGAGCATCTCGATCTGGTTACTAACTCTCTCCTTTTATAATGTAAAGTATACTACATCGGTATCCCAAAATGCTACCCTTGTTTGTACCTCAGTTTGTCAACTACAGAATATACAACACGCACACATCATTTCAGCCCCACCACATGCAGTTCTTGAAAAACTCTCATTCATTCTTAATAAATACATTTCCTATTTACAATTCACTCACGAAGAGTAACTCGATTTTCCTTCATCACACTTTGCACATACCATAAAACTAATTTAATTAAGAGTCGATGGGGTGGTACTCAGCATTCAACCGTCGGCCCTATAGAAAAAGGAACACAAAACGAAATATCTACAGAGTAAAATTTACAAAACAGTCCTGTTTACGTCAAAAATCGGAACAGGGAGACCAATAGTGTCACTGGGCGATCAAGCACAACATTCTTATCGAGTTGCATCCCTACTCCTCTCTTGGAATGGAACCAATGAAACTCTTCAATTAATAGTCATTCAGATATCGTGAGATGCGGTCGGGTGTGATGTAGGTTTCAGAAAAACATTTTCTTTAACGTGCCAACGTTTCGATCTTTTTTGAGATCATCTTCAGAGCCTGGGATTTACAAACAATGTTTACATTTAACAATTACATTTAGGATGTGGAAAAGTGAATTTATACAATGCAAAATATATTTTATATTCAAACAAAGTATTTCTACTCACTCAAAGTGTTTGTCATCTGTGTAATTGTGCCATCCTAGTTGTCGTGTTGAGAGTGCCAGTGAGATTTTGCTGTTTTATGTTTATATATATTTGGTGTTGAAGGGGTGGGGAAGGAAGTCGGTATATAAAATACATACATGTAAACTGAATTGCAGCTACGCCAATATCATTAACCAAATACAATATAGATAACATACATATATCATTACATTACATTCCACACATCAAATACTTTTCACATAGTCTAATTTTCCAACAATTTAACTTTCCTTTTCCTATATCCTTCTATATAATCCAGAAAGGACAATCTGGCCGAACTATTACCAACACATTGTTCCCCTTTGTCGGCTTATTTCACTTCAAAGAAGCCGACGCCTTACACAAAATTGTCTTTTATATACCGACTTCCTTCCCCACCCCTTCAACACCAAACATATAAACATAAAACAGCAAAATCTCATTGGCACTCTCAACACGACACGCTAGGATGGTACAATTACACAGATGACAAACACTTTGAGTGAGTAGAAATACTTTGTTTGAATATAAAATATATTTTGCATTGTATAAATTCACTTTTCCACATCCTAAATGTAATTGTTAAATGTAAACATTTATAAATCCCAGGCCCTGAAGATGATCTCAATAAAAGATCGAAACGTTGGCACAATAAAGAAAATGTTTTTCTGAAACCTACATCACCCCGACCGCATCTCACGATATCTGAATAACTAATAATTTAAAACGATTTTATCACCAAACATAGCTGAGTTACTTTTCAACTGATAGGGGTTCTTCATTTTAAATGACAATACGTATTATGTGCCATAATAAATAACAGTGCTAAATAAATATAAATGTAGGCTGGCTTAAGTACGACCAAAATAAAATTTAATTAATTCTGTTGTTTTGAAATTTCTCCAGGGCTGTCTAACACTTTTTATTTTCACTAGGGTGGACGAGAAATTAACTAAAATATATTATCTTATAAATATTTATCATGAGAATCATTTGGAAATAAACGAACCTCAAAATTCTAAACAAATAAAAATTTACTATATTTTACTATTTTTAATTTCAGTCGTGAATGCGTAGTTAAATACATAAGGCAAACTATATATTTATAAACTTTATAAGAATCAAATCCGAAAATAAATGGAAATAAGATTGTGGTTATTTATCTCTTATGACTTTATAAGTTAGACAGAGAAAAGTCCCCCATCTTGATGTACTGTTTATGAGTTATGGTGTGTTTTCCTGCGGTTTACGTAATGATGAACTGCGACTTTTCCAAATATTTAAGTCTGCCTAGAATAAAATTTCTCAGTTGACGAAACAACACACAGACAAATCATTACAAGTAGAAAAATGACGAAATGATACAGATCCAAATAGCGTAGATTGGAGGAGGAAAAAATTAAATTTCCTGATTTCCTAGAGGTAATCAGTTTTGATCCAAACATTGTATTTTTTTAACTCCACGGTGAAA
Source organism: Cimex lectularius (assembly GCF_000648675.2). NCBI lineage: Eukaryota > Metazoa > Arthropoda > Insecta > Hemiptera > Cimicidae > Cimex > Cimex lectularius. The sequence continues at coordinate 1,877,781 of NW_019392764.1, read as the reverse complement.
CCTAATGTATTATATTTCTTCCTATCCTTATAAAGAGAAGAAATATCCTTTAGCAGGATCGGTAAAGAAATGTAATAGAAGAATGCAACCCTTGGAATGAACATGGGGGAAATAATTCCAAGCTCATTATATAGAAACCCAAGCCGGTTAACTAGAAAACCGGTCTTAAAAACGTACTGTAATCTATTTAACATACAATTGTTAGGACCTCATGCATAAGATGAAACTAACCCTTTAAATTTCATGTCCGTTGTAAACACGTTGCCCATCTTGCTCACAATGCCGTTGTAAATACAGACATAAATTTCGAACGTACTCCCCACAGGGCTTGACAAATATTTCGACATTTCTCACGTGTGATTACGGCACGAAATTATTTTCTTCACTGTCTGTCAGAACTGTTTTGAATAATTTGTTAAGGGATTTTTTTTAAATAATGCATTGTGTCAGACGTGATCTTGTTTAAAGGAACGCTGGGTAGCTGCTCACGATATTTAAGAAATGGTTTTCCGATGAACCATTGTTAACATGATCGCAGCAATCCTTGAACAGTCAAATAAATTTATGTTATAATAAGAAAAAATTATATCAGAAAAGCATTTGCAAACCGAAATCTCTTTTTATGACCATCATTAAGATTTTGATCAGAAACATTCATTTCTTAGCTTTTTTTCTTGTTAATACGTGAAATTAAAATAAATGAAACTGGTGGTCCAAACCTGAACAGTGAATAACTCACTAGATTAAATTATAATGTGTTCTGTACAAGAACAGAATCAAGAAAGAAAATGAAAGAAAAGTTCGTCAATTAGATTAATTCGAGAAATTAATGTCAAAAAGAAGGAGAACGTGAAAGAAAAGGAGATAGAATGAAAGAGTAAGGTTTTTTTATAGCCGCAGTATTTGGTCTACTTTGATCCAACAACCTGTGGACGCAGGTTTCCTCCATTTAGAGAGGAAAAGAGGAAGGGTGTGAGAGAGATAGGAAGGGAATGAGGGGAGAGAGAGAGAGAGAGAGAGAGAGAGAGAGAGAGAGAGAGAGCTTAAGTTACTAAATTATTACAAAGTGTTTACTTGTGAACAATTATATATATAGAACCTGTCTTTTATGTGTATGTGTATGTATATACAGGGTGAATTGCTACTCGTGCTACAAACTTCTCCAGTAGATTCTTCACCCTAAAATGAACAAAAAAGTTCATATTGTCCATGGTCCGATTCTCAACCANAAGACAAACACTTTGAGTGAGTAGAAATACTTTGTTTGAATATAAAATATATTTTGCATTGTATAAATTCACTTTTCCACATCCTAAATGTAATTGTTAAATGTAAACATTGTTTGTAAATCCCAGGCCCTGAAGATGATCTCAATAAAATATCGAAACGTTGGCACGATAAAGAAAATGTTTTTCTGAAACCTACATCACACCCCACCGCATCTCACGATATCTGAATAACTATCGATTAACGGTCGCTAATCTCTACATTCTTCGATTAATGTGTAGTGTTTATTGACCGTTAGTCAATGATTATTCGGAGATCGTGAGATGTCACACCAGACCGCGTCTCACGATCTCCGAATAATCTCTTCAATTAAGTTGGACACATTGAGCAACCTGTGGCCCAAAAGTAAAAGTATGAGTGTCTACATAGTAACATCTATTCCTTGTCGGACTAGGATGATCCTTCTTCTACGAATCAGTCTTTTTGGAGAACCCCCTATCTTCCGATGCTCTTGATACGAAAGAGCTTCTCTGCCGATCCTAAACACCGAAGCTACCACCTCCTTTTAATGATGTTTTAAAAATATTAGTATTTTTGGAAAAATAACTTTATTTGTCTGCAAATAAGAAGAACCGACATGTCTCACGTGAAACTCAATCCAAAAGAAGATGTGATCATTTTAATAAAAACATAAGAACTCAGTAGTACCTGATGTGCAATCAATCAGAAAACAACAACAGTAAAGTCAAACATCTTCTGCTAAATTTCAATTTAAAGTAATAAACGCGAAATGCCATAAGATAAATGTTTAGAAAATATATGAGAACTATGACTAATGTGTTTGTTTGCAACTATGTGAGTACTCTACAAACAGACGAAGAAAAATGGGAGTGAAATTAGAACATTAAAAGATTATATAAAAAGTCCCCACAGGAGAAAACATTTCATAGAGAGCCATATAATAGAGCTTTTGTGATTAAAAACAGAGGGGATTATACCAAAACTATCGTATGGAAAAGAACGATTCCAGAATTCACAAAATAGTGAATTATTAACATATTTACTGTAAGTTGGAAATGCTGAAATAGTAGAACATTAATTTATAATACTTAATAATTTTCTGTCTTTTATCTATCATACTTCCTAGATGTCTAATTTTCTATATTCTTCTATTATGTTCTGTCGAATACTTTATCTTTTAAACAATTTGTTAAATAAGGTTGAAGAACAATTATAAAATTAATCTGGCTTGGTCGTTTGGGATAATTGTCCGGGAGTTTTTATTATAAAAAATTCAGTTTATCTACAAAATAAATCAATTCCTTACGATTGTAAAGTTTTACTGATTAATACAAGAAAAAAATTTTGATAACACGGGTTTTTTTCCATGAACTTTTGACCACGAACTCTAACCTTTTCTGAGAAATCTAAAACTATATAATATTAAATTATTCATCACGGACATTAATCTTTCTTTTAAGTTGTGACGTCTAATGATACAAAATAGGATCCAGGCCACGACTTTTTACATGGAAAGTTTTAAAAACAATTCCTCTATATGTATTGGTAGTGAAGAAAAATATTTTTATTTTGATTAAATGTAGAAAAATAATTCAGAAATTTCACTGTGTAACACTGTGTAATTTGTTCGTTACCGTTCGTGAGGGTCTGCCTATCCTCGTTGGGTTGATAACGATGTAATTATTTTTAAAAAAAATGTTAGTAATCAAACATTTTTGTCTCATTTCAATGGGGACAATATTTTCTGAAATGAATATTATTAATATTTAACGGTTATGGTTTGAATCCCGGATAGCTCAGGGCTTTTTAATTGCAAATAATGTGGCAAAAGTGTTTAAAGTGGTTTGTCCCTTCGTCTGTTAATCCCAACGGTAACTTGGATGTTAAGCTCTCCTTACTTCACTTATGTAATAGAAAATATAAGTTTACCTAGTATGTTTATTGGCTTTGGTTATGTTGAAAAAAAAAATAAACATATCAATAAAATTCACTATTTGTAATGTGTATTTCCGAAGCTATCAGGTTGTTTTGTCGTTATTAAAAAAAAGTTCACTTGTTTAAAAAGTATATGTTAACTGGACGAATCGTTACCTCATTAGCCTACTAAGTATTGTGCAAGTCGATTAGAATGGCTGTAAATAAGGGGCCATTACACCGAACGGAACTGACAGACGGCAGGTGGAGGTTTTCTTCCCCTTTGTATATCCATCCATCCGGCGTCCTTTCACAGGAGTCTCCTAGACTCCACTCCTTACGGCGATCTTCGTGTATACAGGAGGGAAAACATGTGTTTTGAAAAATGCCGACCATCCGGACCGTTCCAGTAAATTACACATTACCTGGAGACTTTATTACATACACTTAGCCCGTACCTGGCGAGAGGGGATCGAACAACCACGTTCACAACGCTTCAGGGGAAATTACAACCTAAGCACATATTGAGAGCTGAGATAAAGTATACGGAAGAAAATTAAAAATATCTACTTAATAAAGAAGAAAAGCATCATGTCACTGAAAGCATAAATTGAAAATCCACAAATCTGAAGGAAAAAAAAGTAATGTTTGTTTATTTATTTAAATGTAAAATAAAATGTAGTATATCATAAAGCTCATGTTGAAATTGTTCCGGTTCATCTTATCTACAAATTTATTATGCATACTGCTCTTTATTTAAAAATATGATATAACAGTACCCGGCTTTAATTTGTAACTAATCACTCTAGCACAAAACGCTATCTTAAAGAGTTAATCGTAAAATAATCACGAATAGGTGTAAAACGGGTGAAACTTAGAGGCCGACAGCTCTGCGATGAAAGATACGAGGATAGGCCGTGTTAAAAAGAGCCAGAATGCTGCCTGGCGCACGGCTATTGATCAGATTCCAGCCCTGTGCAGGTATTAGTCGGCCTGATGATCAACGGCCGACTTTATACGGGTCCATTATATCACCGGTCCCAGAGTTAGTCAGTAAATACGATTATTACTAATCCCTTGGTTGCCTCGTAAACAGATCTTAAAGGTCGGAATTATGGAGGCTCAGCAACGTTCCACATCCCCATTCGCATGCTAGTCGTCTTGTTAATTTCCATCGTAGTGTCGAGTTTTATTGGTCGGACCAGTTTACACAGGTGGAATTACGAGATGCTTGTCTAAAAAATTAAACCATGGATATAGCGTTAAAATAAACAAAACCTAACTTTACTTCATAGAATTAAATTAAAACACATAGACGCTTCCAGAAATCCAATGTTGTTCAACTGCCAATTTGTAATCGCACATCTCTATCATTTTATGGCTTCAGAATGTGTATTTAAGAAATAGAACTACAATTTTTGCACGTTAGTGATAGCGCATTCCCACGGTCGTGGCAGCATGTATGTAAAATTCCATAAAGTTGTATAATTATCCATAAAAAATCATTTATAACGTATTAGAATGGTGTATAAAAATGATCTTTTTAAACAAAAATTAATATTTTTGTTTCTTGAATGTAGTATGAGATTGAAATACAAAATCTAGAACCATAGTAATTAGCCCATCAACAGCCAGTAGCTCGATCCCAGGTATGTTAAACACCAAAACTTTTGCACAGCCATTTTGACTACTGGAAAATAGTAATTTTTGTGTTTTGAATAAAGTAGGCAATGGATCGAAACACATAATGATCAATCGGAGGAAGGTCCGAGCTGTGATGTAATTGTGGTAGCAGTTTGATCTCACCAAGATCAAAATTCACTGTTCGTTACTTTATAAAAATTATTTTACACCATCTATGGTAGGAAAAAATGTTTTTTAAATCTAAAAGTGTTTCATGTATAAGACCTGCGCTGAACGTTGCCATAGTAGGAGGAGTCTGTATGAGAATGAATCCAGATATAGAAAAACGTAAAGTGGACGTGGGTCGAGACAAGTAATAATGTGAGTGGCGAAGGTCTGGATAGGAGTTCTATCCCATGAAATTCGATAAGGAATAGTGTGGCCCATTTAAGACTTTCGTTATACAGTTGGGTTACGCTGTTATAGTTTACATGATACCTGGGTTTATGAGAGTTAAGAATTTCAAAACATCCATCAAAAACAAACTTTTGATAAGGCTCGAAAAAACATGCAGCATGGATTTTTGTCGCCCTTTCCCTTTGCACCAACTAGATAATAAGCTGTTTGACCAGGAATCATTGCCCACAGGTAAATTCAGCAGAAAACTCTATTTTCACCACATACTTTGGGAAAATCTGACAGCTGAAGTGTTTAATAAAAGTTCGTAATTTTCTGCCTTTTAGGAGATGGTGTACCATTCAACAGCTATTTTACATTTTCCCCATATTTGTTGATTTGATGAATTTCGATATTTCACACTACTTGGAAAGGTACGCGAGTATTTGTGGCTAGATTTGTTAATACTTCTCAATGTAGAATCTATTCAATGATTGCTTTTAGACTTTCTTCATTGTCAAGGACAAATCTCTTATCAATCGTCCCTTCAGTTTTAATAACTTCACAAGCTCCTTCAGCGGCAGTAAATGTTTTGTTTTTGTTAAACAATGTCCTTGTGTGTCATGCATTAATAGTTATTTCCCCAGATGGACAGAGGGGTAAAGAACTTGTAATTTGGTAGTAATCTAACATTTTTGCTAACTTCGCTGGGCCGGTCTGTCTGCCGCGTTACGTCATTGGACCATCTATCAACAATGACAAAAACAAATTCAAAAACTACATCTTAATCAAACATAGGCATTGACCAACAAACATAACTCAGCGAGGATAGGCAGACTAAAAAAGACACCAATAATAACCCTTTATGGACCTTTATAGATTATTATAATCCTTTAAATTAAAAATTTAAAAAATCAGTTTAATTTCAACCTTTCCGGAGCCAACAACTGTCGAGTACCAAACTGGTTTTTAAATTGTTTCCTTTGATTAAACAATGCATGTGAGTAAAAAATTATTTTTCTCTTAAAAGTATAGATTTAAGTCGAGAATACCTCGCCTGGGCCGTGCCGTTACATAGCTTAAATCCAGGGTCCCCATCCAGCTACCCTATTTAGCTTCTTTGATGAATTCTTTAGTCAATCCCAAACGGTCCAAATATAAGAGTGAGTTCAACAGAGGCTTCGTGAGAATAGCTTAGTCTCTAGACGTCTCCTATCATGTTTTTCCTGGAGAGACTCGAGTAAAAAGGCATCCGCAAATCAATATCTCCCTTGGACACATGCACAATGAGGGGGGTTCTTTTCAGAGATGAGTGCCGGTTTGGTTTATGGCAATCAGCTGACGGGGATGTTGTGTGGAGAAAACTTGGACGCTTTGCTTCATGTGCCATGCGTGAGTGAACATTTACACACATAGCTGAATCAACGTCCATGCCCGTACCGAACTGATTAACAAAATGGAACTGCAGTAAAGTGCGTTTAGGAAGTTCTTCTGGAAGCTTCATTTATTGGGGATAATTTCGTGTTAATGCATGATAATGCCAGACCGCATATTGTCACTTCAAGGTTGAAGGTATTACCACAATGAATCGGCCAGCACGTCCTCCTGATATGAATCTTATAGACTCTTATGGGACATGATAAATAGACTGTTTAGACATCTTTCGTCGCCTTCAACAAGCGTTGGACAGATTAAAATCATTTTTGTTGAAAAATATGATTCTGTTTCACGAGGTGAAATCCGATCGCTTATTTACTCGATGGCTAGGGCTAGGGGTTTTTAAGAGCAAAATTTATTATTTATTTCGTGTGGTGATTAGTGACCGTTAGTCGATGATTTTCAGAGATCGTGAGATGCGGTCTAGTGTGACGTTGGTTTTAGAAAAACATTTTCTTTATCGTGCTAACGTTTCGATCTTTATTGAAATCATCTTCAGGGCTCAAAGTGTTTGTTTTCTGCGTAATTGTGCCATTCCTGTGTGTCGTGTTGAGAGTGCCAGACCTTCCCATAATTATCCCCGTCTATATAATCCTGAAAGGATAATCTGGCCGAACTATTACCAACGTTTTTCCCATCGTTGGTTCCTTTAATCTCAATGAAGCCGACTCCTTATAATCCATCCCTAACCAACTCCTTATAAGAAAATGTCTATCTATCCCTACTTCCTTCCCCACTCCTTCAAAATCCAATATAAACATAAAACAGCAATATCACACTGGCACTCTCAACACGACACCCAAGAAGGGCCCAATTACGCAGAAAACAAACACTTTGAGGGAGTAGAAATACTTGATCGAATATAAAAAATACTTTCTTGCATTGTATAAATTCACTTTTTTCCACATCCAACATGTATTTGTTAAATTTAAACAATGTTAGTAAATCCTGTAAATGTAAATCAATAAAGATCGAAACATTAGCACGATAAAGAAAATGTTTTCTAAAACATACGTCACACCAGACCGCATCTCACGATCTCCGAATAATTATTATTTATTATGCAAATTATTAGTTAAGTTTTAATCTATCTCTAAATTGTTTTCCGGTGTTTTGGTAAGTTTATTTTCACAATTACCATAATTAAATTTTTTTAATCAAAACTCATGAATTTCTGATCTCGTTTAATTTGATTTATTGGGTTGTCCGGAAAATAATGCAGGATTTTGGTATTAAACAAAAAAAAAGAAACTAGTTACTTTAAAGCAATGTTCTTTAATCAAAATAATNATACAAATGAGTAATCCTGTAAACGTAAACAGAATATTTTATATAGATTTTTTTTAATGAAAACTTAAAATCCTGCATTATTTTCCGGACAACCCAATACATTAAAACAAGTATGTTGTGATTAATATAACGATAAAAATATATATAGTTTGAAATTAACAATAAAATAGGAGTGTCCGGTTTTTTGCCTTTGGGTTTATTTAATGATTTAATATGTGAAACTATTACATATAATCCGATATCAAAATCTTGCTTTGTTCATTAGAATTTCTTCTCCATTTGGGCTTTAAAAATATTTATTAGATATATATTGATATTTAAATAATTTTTTTACATCATATCAGGCAGTTTGGCTATTTTTTTTAAACCGAAAAGTGTATTACATAGCACATATAAGAACTGCGATGAAAGTCGCCATGGTGGGAGGAGTCTGTGTGACAATGAAATGTCCAAATATAGAGAAATGGGGTCATTCATCTATACAGCAATATTTGGCAGAATGTACGGCTTGATTTTGTACCATAATTAACTCAAATATTTATAAATATTTGGCGATTTTTCGAGATTTTTTACCAGAAAAATATCCCCTTCCATGTCGAAATTGCTGCTAAGTCACTCCCAGTGCTCCCCTCCACAGTAACGCAGGACATTACGAATCCCTTCCCTTAAGATGCCTCTCCCCACTATATGATCTCGAAACAGACCAATGGGTGATCTTAAAGTAGAAATTATTTAAGTAAGAATTATTGGTGAGTTAAAGCTATTTAAGTTACTGGACAATGGACAAACCCTTTTGGGTTTTTTCAGTTTTTCTTGCTGCACATCCAGGCTAAAAAAAGATAAGAAGCTTTGATACGGTCTATGAAGAACCTATTGGTTAGATCTTATTGGTCAATTTGTTAGAAAAGCTACTTTCTACCTGATTGATAACTAAAAAACCATTTTTATTGGACAAAAATATATTTGGAACAAATGGTGTTTACATTGGCTTCTTTGGCCAACAAGACATCAACATCTGATTTCTATGAAATAAACAGTACACTGTACATGAATTTTTTGGTATCACCTCTACTTCCATCCAAATTTTTGTTTTCTGTTTTGCACCAAATATTTACACAACGGACAATAGATATATTCACCTGTACAAAAAAATGTTGAATGAGTTGGCATGAAACAACAGACCAAATGCCGCGAGATCGTAAATACGCAGATTTGACTGTAAGCAATTCTGATTCGATGAAAATCAACAAATCGATAGGTCTTGTGATCCGAGTAATGATAAAATTCCTTCAATACGTTGTTAATTTCAGAATTTCACTCTTAGAAGGAAGGGCGTTCCTAGAAGTTTAAGACATCAAGCTTTTATAAACGTAAATTCCCGTATATTTTACATATTGATGATTCTTTCTTCAAATGTTGAGTAAAATTGTATTTGTTTCATCAAGAATGAAGAACTGGATCTGGCGCAGCCAAGATGGGAGGCGATATTCCGCGAAGCCATGCCAAAAACCGAGACAAACCTTCTTGCATCTTTTATCGACAAACACAAAACGCCCGAACCAAGCAGCGATTCGGAAAATAACTATTTAATTGACGTGAGATATTTCTTGCATACTTTCTTCCTCTTGGAAACAGTTGACTTGTCAATATGTGCGAACCATGTGTTAAAAAAAATTACAACATTTTTTTTGCTTTCGTATTTTTGTTTGAAATTCTCTTAGAGATCTTTCAAAATTATAAATCCGAGGCTAAAAGTGTCTCTGGTTGATTTGAACCTTCAGAGGGGTTATGGAAAGGCGTTTTTCGGCATTATGTTATAGTTTCTTGTTTTAAAATAGTTTCCTATGGGCCAAATTCAAACATTGACGGAAGAAACAGAAGTGAGTACTAATCAAACCGAATAATGTTATTAATGTATTACATGTACAGCACACTGCATGTATATGTTAAAATTTTGAGGTTTTATTGTACGGTCACTTAGTACAATGGTGAAATAGACAATTTTATTAAATCCATTGAAATTGTCATTGCAGGATGAACCGTTCGATCTCGGCGCAACAAGTTCCACCGGGGCCACAGTAATTTTTCAAAACGAGTCCTACCGATCCAGTTCGGAGGAGAGATCAGTTGGTCTGGGATTGGCAGACCCAGAAAAACGGACGTACACAGACATTGATGGGAAGGGTAAACACTCACCCCACAAAAAGTTGAAGGTACCTAATAAAACAAACTAGCATAAAAATTGTAAACCTATTTACTATCGTGGACCCGTTTTCTATCAATTATCTAGAGGTCGAACAAATTCGAGAGTAACGACTGCCGTGAGGGCAATTCTGAGTCTTTGTTCCGCGACTTAGCAGTTTTCAGAAGAAAGCCCGACCACAACGACTGGAAGGTATGTGCATAAATGAGGAGGGTGGTACTGATAAAAAGGTAAAAATTGAGAGAGAGAGAGAGAGAGAGAGAGAGAGAGAGAGAAAGAGGGAGAGAGAATGGAAATACGTACTAGCATACAATGGTTTACTGTTTATTATATAAAAATATTATATCTTATTTAACTTTTATATCTATTCAAACATATTGGTCAAACTTAATAGTTCAATTAATTATTCATTTTATCTAAGATTTCTAGTTGTGATAAAAAGAATAATTAATTGGAATAATTGATATGGTCAATTATGACCACTAAGCAAATATGGATTAACTTAATAGTTCATTTCTTCGAAAACCATGAAAATCAGTTATTACAGCGTTACATACAGTATATTTAACAACATTATATTTTTAAAAAACCTTTTGTACAATACAAAAATTTACCATGTTTTTTATTACATTTGTTTTCTCGAAATAATGTGTAATGTATTTTCATAAAAAATATAGTAAGTTCTATTTTCTAATTGATATTTAATTAAAATTGTTTATCTTTGGACTATTTTTATAGCATGCCACCAATTCTGCGCGGAAATTCCCGCTGAAAAGGGACCGAGTGACAAAAGGCGATGATGGGGATATCAAATTTAAGGGAAGCCTGAGTAAATTCGACGTTGCTGAGGATGAATCCGAGCTAAAAATTCACCAAACGAAAACAAGCATCAAGCAAGACAAAGGATCTGCGCACAGTCTAAACGAAATTATAAAACAGCGTAAACCGCATTTCCCAAAAAAGCCAACGTGTCACAAGGACTATTTGGACGACCGAGAAGATAATTTTAAAGAAATTGACGTCACGAACGTAAAGAGTGATAAGTCCCTTGATAAAATAAGTAGAACAAGCTTTGTTCTTAACGTCAAGGACCAGTCGAGAAGACCAAATATCGTAGGGGCAAAGACTTCGCATGATAAATTAAGAAAATTCAAACTTAAAAATAACGACAGTTCTACGATACTCGGTCACGACGTGGTGAGGAAGAACTCATCAAAATCTTCGGTGTTTCAAATCTTCAAAAATGCCAGAACACAGTATTTGGTGCCTAACCAAGTGATACAGATATCGTCCGAGCACCTGATTGCTAAGAGATGTGCAACTCGTGATGGTACGCTTCCAAAAAAGCGCAGTGAATTCAGAACAGGCTTAAACACTTGGGATGATAGGATTTACAGTTCGTCGGAGTCTAACACGAGCATCGTAGAGATGCCAAAAACGGCACCGAGCAACTTGGGTTCACCTACAGTAGGTCAAACCGAAGATTCAGAGTCGGATGCATTCGGTAGCAAGTCAGAGACGGTTGGACAAACGGAGAAAAAAAGTTACAAGACTTTTCCCAATTCTTGTTTGAAGAGTACCTCAAGCCATTCTGGAAACTCTAGGACCAAATCGTCCGTGCGTTTCAAACTCGACGAACCCTATCAGAACAAAGCTCAAGATATGGCTCGTAAATCAGCGCGAATGGAACCGTTTCCTCACACGTCTGAAAGCTTCAAAGCAAAAGGAGATTCTAACGAAGGGTCACTCGAAGAAGTTCGCGACCAAATTGAAAACGACGACGAAATCAACGTTGAGAACGTTTTAGAAATCACCGATCTAACTATAAGTTTGGCACAGGAAGAACAAGAAGTCGATAATGAAGAATATCTCGATTCCATTGACTGCAACGAACAAAGTGAACAGTTGGATTCATCAGTCATTGTTTTATATTGTAACGATGTATCCAAAGATGATTCTATTTCGAAATCTGAAGGAATTAATACTGGCAATTCTTCCTCTGATTCTCCATTTTCTTCTGGTGTGGAAGAACAGGAGAAAAATAAAGTCAAACAACCAGACAAACCCGTTGCCAAAAGCAAGGTACAGTGCAAATCCAGACTGCCACAACAACAAAATCCAGTGAAACCGTCATCGTATAAAACTGGTAACAAGAAAGCGAAAGAGAGACCAAACGCCCACGCTAATACTGTTTCCAACCTGAAAACAGTAGAGAAACCAGCGTCAAGATCGCGTTCTTTAGAAGCAAAAAAGAAAGAAATAAGGGACAAATTACTGCAGTTGGATGCAAATCTAGAAAGAAAACGCTGCGGCAAAAATAAACAGACAGCCAGTCAATCCAAGCCGAACAGCCCCAGGAACAAACCTATTTGGAAACCTATCAGTCCATGCGGAAGCAGTAGCAGCGGCAATAGACCTCAATCTCCTACTAGCCCCAGAAGATTTTCCTCGAAATCTCCCCAATCAACAGTAATTCAGTCGGTTTTCACAGCCGATAGGAAACAAAGAAGATTAATTAACATTTCGGAAAAAGCATGGAGACCCTCATCACCGCAGACGCTCTCTACGGATGAACAATCATTGTCCAGTGTGAACGCTAAATTCAGAGAAAATTCGTCTTCATTATTTGTAATAGACGAAAACAAACCACCCACGCCCTCTATTAGTTTATCGAGCTCTGTAGGCAGCGTCACGAAGACGCTGACATCAGCAGGCATTAAAAATAACGATCCGACGAGGCCAAAAACGAGCGATGGAACATTTCGCTCTTATGGAAGCAGAATGAATCCACCAGAAATACCTAAGCAGAATCTGCCTGCCAGCAGACAAAGGCAAACTCTATTAAAAAATCGCCGAGAAACTCCAGGTAGTAACAGTCCAACATGTCAAAAGAGAGGTCCAAATACTAATCCATCTCCGCCAAGGCAGCCTTTGGCCAGAAATAATAGAGTAACGTCTCGTCCACCGAGTCCTATGTCTTCCTCACAGTATAACACGGAATCGTTGCAAAGGCCTACCTCGAGAAAACCTCATTTAAGTCCCAACCGACCTCAGTCTGTACACTCACCACGAGTTAAAAGCCCATGCGCAACCCCGAGGACGAACCTCACTTTGCAAAAGACCTGCACCAACGCCGAAAAAATTAAAAATACGATTGAACAGCAGTTGAACATGGAAGAATTGAATTCGGACAAAACAGATACCCCCTGCCTAGAAGGGAACGAATCTGAGAACATGCCTTCAAGTTGTCCAGAAACACCGAATTCCCCGGCTTCTCGTGAAGCATGTGAGGAACCTTCCTTGCAGACTCCACCCACGAGCCCTACTACCAGAAAAGTAGGCCATCCTTTAAGAAATATGACTTTGAAAGAGTTCCAAAACAGAAGACAGAAATGTTCAACTATGGCGAACAGCTTAGAGAATTCGGCCGGTACAAGCGCGGGTAAAAGCGACAAATCTGCCTACAAGCCGCCTTGGGTTAGAAATTCGAAAGAGTCTCCAACTCACAAGCGGCCAGAAAGTCCCATCTTTCAAAAACCGAAAACCCCGGTTTCACCTCGAAAAAGCCCAAGCCCGGCTAGGCAAACGAAGCCGAGTGATGTAAGTAGCCGTATTTCCTAACAGAATAATCACTTGATTAAATTATTTATTGTTTTCTAGGACTAGCCAGTGCGCGGACAAGAAAATAGGCGTTAATTTAATTGCTGAAGCCCGGTGGAAGAGAAGAAGTAGCTCTTCGGACTGTTAATCCTGCCATAAATCGTGCATGGAGAACAGTTCATAGCCTTTAATGCTCGTGCAATGTTTGTCTCCGACGAAAAAAACAAACAATTAAATCTATATTTTCCATCTATTGTTGGTATTTATGAAAATGATCTTTTAGAAATATTTTCCTGCTATCAGCAGTAATACTAACAGGAGGAGGATGGAAAGAGGCTTCGAATAAAGTAAGCAAAAAAGTTTTAAAAACCTATTATGATTCGTTTTTAATACGACGCAGAACGATAAAATACGAATTTTCATAGCAAACGAAAAATAGTCATTTTTGGGCTGCATCAGCGGAGGTTATATTTTTGTCTCGAATGTCCGGTGTTCCACTTAAAATTTCTTTACTTTCCTGAATGGTAATTTCTCTACTTTGGACCTATTTCAACAACGATTATATGTTCTGTCATTCTAAGTAAGACAAATAAGTTTAGAATAAAAAAAACTTCAAACGTGTTTTATTTTATTTCTAATATTCTAATTTATTTACGGAGACGAAAGTTATGCCATTGCGTCGTTTCTTGATAAAAATAAAAATAATAATAAAATAAAATAAATAAATAAGTAAAAAATACAAATATATTGTACATAAATTGTATTTTGCAGCTAGTGTAGTCACAAGTAGAATAAAACTTTTTTGAAAGCAAGAAATAAAGTTGATGTTCGTTTTATATGCCCCCAAAATCATCTGAATAAAAATTTTAGGAAAATATTTTTTTGTCTATCAGATTTTAGGTCCACATTTTTTCCCCAAAAATTACAAAAATGATAACTTTGAAATGACTAAACCGACCCGCAGGAAACTGTACAGGGGCACCTTATTAATTACACGCAATGTCATAACGACATCAATGTAAATAAATTAGAACAAAAGATACAAATAAAAGTTTAAGAATTTTTTGTGGAATTCGTTCTTAGTTTTCTCACTTATACAATGACATGATAATCTATCAATGTATATATTGTAAGCGTAGTCGAAACGCAGAAATTTTTTTCCTACAAACGTTGCCCCATATTTGCTTAGTGGTCATAATTGCGTATATTAATTGGAGTTTGTATTGAATTTGGATAAAATTTAGAGCATTTGTAATTTTTTAAAAAGAACGGACAACATAGTTGGGGAAAAAATTGACCCTAGCGAATCCAGCCAGAAAACAACGAAGATTCTTTTGGTTTTTGCAACTTTATATAATAACATATAACATGTACAACAGGAAATATTTAAAAACCAGCAATATTCTAAAAACTCACTTTAATTACTTAAAATATTTTTTTCTCGGTTTCTAGGCCACATTGGCAAAAATGTTCAATCAAGTATGTAATATTTTTTGGCCTACTATTATAAAAAAATTGGTTAAAATCGGTAGCCTCTCTTTATTAATGCTGAACCTGAATACAGTTAAGCCCGTTTTATTAACAGTATCGAGTTATTAAAACTTCAATTAACATTATAAAAGTGAGGAAAAGTAGTATATACTAGAAACAGAAACTCTTGGCACATTAATAATCCATTGTTATTACAATTGTCTAGTAAAATTAATTGACCCCTGTTTATTCCTTTAGTGCAGATAAAATGCAGTTTAAAAATAACTAAATTTTTTACCAATACTTCTATAAAAAATTCCTCTATATATTTTGTTTTTATTACTACTAAAATCTGGGATTGGGAACATTTATGTGTAATCTGGCTATATGTTAGGGTTAGAAGATAATCCGACCGTTCGATTTTTGAGATCGTGAATCTGTCAGTGTAACGCCTTGGTCTTGGGTGGCATGTTTTTTTCGTCAATTCAAATAATACAAAAATACTAATAAGCAGTTTAACTTATACCCCTATGTTTATTCGTCAAAATTGCACCATGAGCAGAGTTTTATTGATTTTTCTTTGCACGCGATGAGAAAAGCCAGTTGGGTATTTGTTTTTTGGGCCTGGAATTGTATGCATTTCATTTATTTATACTGTGTCAACCTGCTTGCAGAAATTTACTTTTGTCGTCACACAGTTCCTGCTCGGAACAAGCGGAAACGTCGCATGCTACTTATTTAACGTTTCCTTTATCGAGGAAATCGATTTATCAAGATGAGCTCTTACGAAATATATTTGCGAACGACGATATGTTTATGGTTAAAAAATATATTCGGCCTGTTGGAAATTCGAGCGTCCCTGATCATCAACGTCCGCCAAATCTCGCTGGGTTACAAAGCAATTTGATGTTTTCAATGGATAAAAACGCACTGTACGGATCATTAATAAAATATAAATGAAAAATAAATAATGCGATATAGGCAGGTTGAAAGATGAAACTGCAGGTATAAAAAGTTCTCTTCCTCTCTCTTTCTCTCTCTCTCTCTCTCTCTCTCTCTCTCTCTCTCTCTCTCTCTCTCTCTCTCTGTCCTCATAACACATTCATACACTCCAATAAAATCTCTCATTGCTGTTAGTTAACCTAGAAATATCGAATGGAAAAAATAAATAATATTCTCCTTCGTTGACTTTAAAGTGGCTTTTGACTCAATCGACCGGACACTATCCTGGAAACCTTGGCTTCTCATCTGCAATTGTGATTATACTAGCTGCCCTATTTACTTATTCGGGTTGCGCTGTTAAAATTAATAGCTCAGTCTCCCAATATTTTACGATTTGTGAATAGACAGGGCCGTGTTTTTAGCCCTTTGTTGTCTCGATCTTTAATAATGATCTCTCTGATGCTACATATTTCGGAATTCGTATCAATTAAAATCAATCTTTTTGGGCAGGATAGGGCGTAGGACGTATTGGTTCAATTCATAACAATTTATCTTTCATAATCTAGTCTTTTGGTAGACTACAGACTTCCCATAATTACGGTTGTGAATTAATAATAATTTGTCCTGGTTCAAAGCACTTAATTCATTAGCCTATGATTTCAATATTGACTTTGTCTTCTCCCTTAACATCAATGAGCAATGGTTCTCCAAATACTCGGCTTTTGAATCATCCATTTATTCCAGGCATTTGGAAAGTTGTACTTAGTAAGTTAGACCTAATATATTACTGCTCTACTGATTTTTTAAAGCTATTTTTCTACTTAACCAATAATAATTTTAGGTTTTCCCCCCAATAATTTATATCGGTTCTTCAAAATTCGGTGCGAACCGATAACCTTATACAGGGTGTTACAGGGTAAAATGTTAATACTGCCATGGTGGATTCACTAAATAAAACCACTAAATAAAACTTCAGTGCCACCAGAACGAGGATTCTGTCCCGACTGAGATATTAACATTTTTGTGATTGTAATCTAAAAACAGATTTTTTTAAACATAAAATCGTAATTTTTCAACTATAGCGTCATTAAAATACAAATCTGACCTTTATTTCGTAAACTACATTAAATTTTCCACAAGATAACACATTTTCCTTGAAAAATTCGTGCTTCCGAATACCGCTAGTAGCCGCTCAAAAAGTAACAAATGGCAAAACCCATGTTTTTTTGTTAATACTCATTTTGTAGCTGGTGACTTTGAAATGACTTTTCCATCAACATTTTCGAGGATTTCGCCAAAGTTGCCTTATTTTATACGTATTCTAAGGACGTACTCACTTCTATATTTTTAGAACTGTTCTTAGTGAAATATCCGTTGCAAGGTTGAAAAACGTGATATCGAACCCAAGGAGAGCACCAACAGAACATCGTACACATCATATTTTTAATGAAAACATTTGTTGCTTAGTAGTTGGTAACAAAAATCAAATCCATTCTTCTCATAAAGTATACATAACTAAAGAAACATTACAATGAAAATCAAACTTCATTAAAACATGATTTTTTTGTGTGAATTAACTGGGGCACTGCCGCGAAAGTATATGCACCGGATAGGAGTACTGACAGAAAACATACTGTGCCGGACACTGCCAGGAAGAACAGGAAACCGTAGAACACATTCTATGTTTTTCTGAGGGTCTATGGGCTATGGTCTATTACAACATGGACTGGAAAAGAAGCAAGCAAGATCCTACTGACATTCGAGTGAATTTTGTTTCGTGTGTATATGTATATATATGGTCTGATCATATGCGATCAGACCACCAATTTGGAAATGATAAATGATGGAGTGAGTGTGGTGTTCAATACTTTTTAAAAGGATAGTTCCTACTCACAGTAAGTTGTTTTGCAACGATCCGGATTTCGAGCCTTTTAGCTCATCATCAGGTTGAAGGACTTCTACAACCACGTCTCTCGACATGAATTGCCAAAGTGAACCGCTGATACCTCCGCCAAAGCGACGTTCCAATTATGAGTTGATAATTGGAACGTCGCGTTGGCGGAGGTATCAGCGGTTCACTTTGGCAATTCATGTCGAGAGACGTGGTTGTAGAAGTCCTTCAACCTGATGATGAGCTAAAAGGCTCGAAATCCGGATCGTTGCAAAACAACTTACTGTGAGTAGGAACTATCCTTTTAAAAAGTATTGAACACCAATTTGGATTCCGAACAAGACATTCAACAATAGACCAAATTCACCGAGTAACGGACGTTGTCAAAAATCTCTTGAAGAAAAACAAATTTGTTCTGCTATCTTCCTTGATGTCTCACAAGCTTTTGACAAGGTCTGGCACGAAGGACTCATCAATAAACTGAAAGGTATGCTACCAAAGCAGTATGTCGATATTATCAGTTCCTACCTAACTGACAGACTGTTTAGAGTCAAACAAGAATATCAATATTCAAAATTAAAAACAATAAATGCAGGAGTGTCACAAGGTAGCATATTAGGTCCACTGCTTTACTTCTCATACACCAGTGATTTTCCGAAAATAGATGGAGTAAAAATTGTAACGTTTGCAGATAACACTGCGGTGATATCAGTAGGACTGACTATCACCCATTCAATTAAAATCCTCCAAAATGCATGTAATGAGATAAACGAATGGACAAACAAATGGAAAATCAAGCTAAATCAGCGTAAATCTGTTCATCTAATCTTTACACAAAAAAAGGGGACCATGTTCCGTCGCTCACAATCGATCGAACTACTACACAGCGATACAGCTAAAATATCTGGGATGACCTTAGATGCCAAGCTGAGATGGAAAGAACACGTGAAGAAAAAAGGACAGAAATAGGTTTAAGGTAAAGACAACTATACTGGTTGATAGGACGTGGCTCCAACCTTGCTATACAAAATAAAATATTATTACATAAACAAGTCATTTAGCCTACGTGGACGTATGGTATTCAACTATGGGGTTGTACCAAACACAGCAATATCAAAACCATTCAAACACTCCAAAATAAAATCTTACATAACATGGTCAATGCACCTTGGTACGTAAGGAATAAGGACTTACATAGAGATCTTAAGATCCCTGAGGTCACGGCGGAAATACAAAGATTTGCAGCCAAACACCAGGCTCGCCTCAGCCGCCACGAGAATGGGGAAGCGACCAAACTCTTACATAACCGAAACATAGTCAGAAGATTAAAAAGAACAAAGCCATATTAACTTGTGTAGTTAAAAATTAATAGTGAATAGTGAAATGTAAATCTTATTGTACCGTGGGTTTATAAGAATGTAAACATTGATTTATTATATAATATTATTGTAAAATTAATGGTTGTTTTAATAAGACCAGTTTTAATAAATAAATTTAATTAATAAAAAAATGCGATCAACTTATAGCTTAATTAACTTTAACTTTTATTTGGTATATGTTCTTACATTTTCATTTCTGTGTCATATATTTCTTTTTTTATTTACTGTTTTTTTCTTAACTACATTTTTTTAGTTTTTACTTCTAGTTTTTATTAAATATCTTTACTTTAAATGTACTTTTGCCTTAACTTTGTGCTCTCTTCTTTGTATCTCTGGTTTTATTACACTCAACCTCGGATAACAATTTGTTCCAAGTTATTTTGTGATGTGTATCGTTTACTTATTTTTGTTTTAAGTTTATTAGTGACGTGCGATGAAATAAATTATTTGATCAACGGCAGGCAATACGATCGTTACCATTTTAAAGAAAGTAATGCTTTTTTGTTTATATGAACTTAAAAAATTCCAATTAGAACGAGAATGAACAGAGGTTCATAAAAGATCAAGCTGCAGCGAAATGATGTATCCAATGACAAATCGAGCTGAGAGAAGTAAAATATTGTTTACTAGTTAGACCTTTAAACATTTTTTTACATTTTATTTGTTAGGATAATTTCCTTTATACGTAGTCTTATTCCGATATTGTGGATACAATGTTAATTCGTACTGATGCTTGCCGCGCTTCTTGATTTCGTAAGAGGCTTGTTTTTACTTGTTGTTGTTGTAAATCGTCCAGCTTTACCTCGGGACTGTTTAAAGCTCCGCTGAGGGAATTTATCTCAGGACTGTTTATTTTAGAGGAAGGAAAACGATTCCAGGGAACACGTGGATCGGGATAAACTTCATTGAGCCACGGGCACGACGGGCATGCGCTTCGTGGGAGCGAGGCGTTTTCTCCCTCTCGCTCTACCTGTCTCTGGGGACTTTTTGTCCCTCGAAAACCGGTCGTCGGAGGAACCATTTTGATCGATTCCCGCTTGGTCGACTCGCCCTTTTTGCCTCCAAACCGGAGGCAAAGAGAAGAAGAAATAAAAAAGAGAGAGAAAAAATAAGAAAGAGAAAAAGAGGAAGGAATAAGGAGAGAGCATTGACCCTTTTTCTAACAGATTATAAGCACGCTGTCTTATCAATTTTATTATGTTTGGATCTTGTTTAAACACTTTGTATTATCTTGCAATTGCCTTTTCCTAACGCTTGATTTCAGGAAATGCGAATTTGTAATTCCTAATACTCACATATTTCTTTAAGATTGAATGATCATTGTTCACGATTTATTGATCCTTGATTGATTTATTCACAGCAGCACGTTGATTCATACCTGAAACAAAATAATTAAAGAGATTAAAGATACAAAGCTGTAAATAAATACAGAAATGTAATCAACACAGTTTTTATTTATTGACATTAATATTAAATCTATCTGCAATAACACTAACACATACACCTATAAATGCAGGATATAAATGCACCACAAATAAATATGCGCAACATACATGGACCAAATTTCCGAGATATTGCTGTAGTATTTTAAAACTGCAATTTAAACCTAAGATCCTAACTATTTCAGAAGCGAAATTAAGTCCTTGTTTGTCCTTTTGAATTTTTCATAATACAATAGTATTGAAAAGCAAAAGTTTGCGTATTAATGTGTTAAATAATTATTATACAAGTGATCTAGCAAATCTTAGTCATTTCGGAAGTCATGTAAGATGATCCTTATTATCTTGACGAGAAGAACATTTTGAATGTTAAGATGCAAAATTTTATCCTTCCAATATGTATCTGGTAGTCTACCAGGCTAAAATTTCATATGGATGTGGTAGAGAAAGTTTTTCTTTTCCCCCAGTACAATACGGAAAACTTAAGTTGTTTTACTTACATTTACACAAGCTCTATTTTTGCTCAAGACATTTTTAGATTCCTTTAGATCAGGTTTGAAGACTTGTAATTCAAAAAGTTATTTCACACTTTTTTGAGATTTTTCCGTTAAAGCTACGAAAGCTAATAAAATTACCTGAACAAGTAGTGTTTATTTCCCATTTTAACAGCTTCGTAGACAAATACTGAAGGTTTCTTGAAAAGTTAGTTTTGTTTATAAAATGTAAATCATAATAATTTTTTTTAAGCATTATGTTCTCTAAGCAAAGTTTTTACTCTTTTTTTTATAATGTTACGGTTGAAGGATTTAGTTGATAATGCTAGAGAAAGTGGCGTTTAAAACGCCCAAAAAATTGTAAAAAATATATCTTTTTTTAGATCTTGTACTTATACTGTCGTATACACGGTGTAATTGCACGCTAATCCTGTGCACAATTATTTTTATAATAATAATCCTAATGAGACTAATTTGTAGTATCTAAATTAATATTAATGCTTTTAATCAAACGTATTAAACATGAGCGTAACGTGTAAAAATAATGCAAATTTACCATGTTATTTTGACGTGAGTGTTTAGTAACCGTCATTAAAGCGAATCCAATACCGTAGGTAAGCACGTAATAACTTTTGGAAGAGGCATTAGAAGTAACATAATTACGGGTTTAGAATGAAGAAGGACCAATTATACAGTTCAGGTCCGTAGATGAAACTGGTACCCATTATCGTAATAATCCTAGGATCACGCCGGATGTAGGACACTGTGCATCCTTCAGAAAGGTTCGTACCGTGATGAACTTTGACTTTTGAGTGTAAGGGATTTTGCATAAATCGTTGATTTCTTTCACAAGTCGACTATTGGACTACGTAAGTGTAAACGGGAAAAAACAGAGCTAGTTCTATAACACGAAATGACCGATTGTGCACTATAAATCACTTTTTGATTTGTTTGTTGTGAAGATTCAACCTCAGTTCCTACATTATATTATATTCTTTTCGTGACTCTGATTTTTATGGGGTCGTAATGATTACCAGTCATTTAACTTAAAATTTTGTAATCGTTATGATTTCTTTGAAAAGGGAAAAATGATGAAAAGGCATTGGGCCACTTATTTGGTCCGTCTTCCCTCGCGGGTTTGTTATATAATAGTTATAAGTGTATTGTATAAGGGACCCAATACCATTGTAGCATGAATTCACAGACTCGCCTGCCAACACCGAGCATCAGCTTTAAAGGGCAAAATATTTAATTTCGGTAGGACCGAAAGGTTAAAGGTTGAAGGGTAAAAGGTCTTCTTTACCCTTTAAGACGGGAACACACTTACACGATGCTACGCCATGCGACTCTACCCGATACTACCCGACGCCTTGCCACGTTTTGACAGGGTGTGCACATGTATCCGACGTCAAGCGAACGCCACGTACAGTCCACAGCGTGTGTCACAAATCAGTATCACAATCGCCCTTTTGTTGTGTTATCTCTTTTGTTCTTAATGCATTATTTGGAGGAAAACCATGTAATAAATTGTTAGTTAAATTTAATTGTTTTAAATAAAGTTATTCCGGTGTTTAGATAAATTATCTGTCTAACCATCATAATTAAATCATTTTTATAAAAACTCATGAATTTTCGATCTCGATTAATTTGATTTATATTAAAATAAGAATGTTGTAATTAATATAACGACAAAATTACATATACATAGTTTGAAATAAACTACAAAAAATATGAGTGTCCTGTTTTGACGCTACTCGACAAGAATGGTGTAATTTTATGAACAAAACCAGGAATAAATTGTTAGTTATTCATTCTATCAATAAATGGTATTCTGGTGTTTTGATCAATTTTCTTCCTAACCATCATAATTAAATAATTTTTATAAAAACATGAATTATTGATCTCGGTTAATTTGGTTTATATTAAAATAAGTATGTTGTAATTAATATAGCTCAATATACATAGTTTGAATAAAAATATGAGTGTCCGGTTCATTTGTCTTCGTTTGTACTCGATGCGACCAGAGGAAAATCTGGACAGTGGGGATCGCAGAGCGTAGAGTAGGTTTGCGTGGCAAGGCATCGGGCAGATGTGCACGGGGGTAATGCAACCTTATGGAAAATCGGAGTTTGGATTTGCGTCGGGTAGCATCGGGTAGGTTAGCGTGGCATAGCATCGGGAAGAAGTGCACGGGGGTAATGCAACCTTATGGAAAATCGGAGTTTGGATTTGCGTCGGGTAGCATCGGGTAGCGTCGCATGGCGTAGCATTGGGTAAGTGTTTTTCCGGCTTTACACTACGACCAATATTGGCCTATTGTGTAATCTATTGTCTAACTAGAACATTTCGTTAAGTGTTCAGTTTTCCTACAAGGTCCCAAAACATTGGCAAGACAAGTAAAGCTACTTTTAAGAGAAACAACGTTTGTAGTCTACCATGTCGAAATAGTTCAAATTTTGTCGTGAAAAAACTTCGGCCTATAGCTTTATCGAACTGAATAGAATCGTATCCGATCTCTTGCAGTTTGGATCAGATACGTTTTTATTATTTCTTCTACAGTTTGGTTATATTCGTTTGATCTGTAATGTCCGTTCTATAAAGTCAAATTCAGAGAAATGGAGACTCAATGAATTTCTTTGATCCTTCGTAGTCATTGGAAATTTTGAACCTTTGAATATCCTCTTAATCACTGATGGGTGATGAACCTATAGGTTGGTCGAAATTCATCTTCTCATCATCTTCAGGGATAGACCTAACTATTGTCAAACAGAGCAAAACATCAAAGGTAGGCGGTTAAAAATGATAGGAAAAGATCAAAATCAAATCAATACTCAAAGTTCATCACCCTGCAGACCCACAAAAATACCAATTAATTATTCTTTTTATCTAACGTTTATGGATGAGATGAAAAAAAACGAGTGATAAAAAAAGGGGGGTTTTAAAAAGAATAATTAATTGTAATAATTACTATGGTCAATTATGACTACTAACCAAATATGGATTAATTGTTTTTTCTAAAAAGAAACGAGGGTAGCCTTTTTTTTGCTTCTCAGTGGAGTTGCACCAAGTTTCGAATAATTTCAAGATAGCGAGAATCCGAAACGATTCTGACAGACTAAAATAGCGAGGATAAGCAGTTTAAAATCACTGGCAAATATCTCAACACTGTAAAGTTTTAGTCAGTTTGTTAAACTTTTGTTATGTTGGTTTTAAAGTTTAATTGAATTTTGGTGCAGTACAATATATTAATTACTTTAAAGATATAGGAAAAGATTAAATTGTGCTTTAATTTCATTAAAATGAACATAAGAAAACTCAGGCTCAGGAATCAAGCTGGATTAGGATGAGTTTTTTCTGTACGGGATGATTTTTATGACATATACATTGTATATTTATTATCCCAATTATCCCTTTCTAAAAATTGGGTAACTGTAAAATTCACATTTTATGTACTACTTTTCACCTCGTAACTTTTCGAGAGCTGTTAATATAGGGTGTGTTAATTTAGTGTGAGCCGTTTAAACATATCGGCTTATCTAGGATCGCCTTCGTTCCACTAGTAAATCGGGGTTTGCTTGTCCATTATTTATCGCCTGTGTCCTTTTAGTTTATCCCTCAGTCGAAACAGGCCGGATAGGATCGCCTACGCGCGTTTTCCAAGATAAATCAACGCGACCCGTGTTTCTCATCCTTTAATTTTATATTTAAATTTGGATTAGTCAGAAATAGAATAACACTCTAGTTTTCGTGCCGGATGGCCTATTATTAATTATTTTCCCCGGGATCGTCAGGTCTGAAGAAGTTAAACCCTGAAAAAAATTTCAATTTTTTAGCTATAAGTATGAAAAACCGTGATAAATAAGCGCCTACTTGAAATGTAAAACAGAAAACACTCATAATTTGTTATGAACCTCCTTTGCACACATCTGGTATGGGCCTTGTGTAAACTAAAACCAATTAACCACGCATGGATATGGAAAATCGTTTACACTCCACAAACAGTCTATTAAGAGAATTCCCCTTCTTAAAATCGGTTTAAGGCCTTTCTATCGAACTTAAAACTCGATTTTCCATAAAAATGAGTGCCAGTCGGATAATTTGGGAGGACTCGCGGTTTTGTAGTCCGTAAATAAACACTGATTGTTAATAAATTAGGTTCTTGTTTCAGAAAATCGTTAAATGTCGTTGGTACGCCTGTGCATTTAATATTGAATTTATTTTTTGTCACAGAACCCTTGATTGATTTTTTAATATTAACGTATTAACATTTTGTGAAATTTCCATATATTTTCTGTGTGTGATGAACCTGTCAGTAAATAATATCGCTTACAGGTAATAACATAACCGAATCCATTATACATTTTATTCGTAAAAATAATAAGTTATATGTGTGGAAATCCACAAGAAGAGGAACGTTTCAAAGTTATTTGTAACGCATAAACATAAAATTTATTAGCTTATCATTCATCACATATGCTGCGTATCTTATTTTAAATTATTTGTCATTTCCGTCCATTCATCGATCTTTTGTTCCACAGGTCCCGATTGAATATTAAATATTAGTTACATCACCATCATAGTTACATATCATCATTATTTTATACAACACTGAAGATGGCGAAAGGCTAAAACGCGTCTGACATACAGAGCCGAGGGGAGGCAAAGTAAATAGAACGGGAATGACCAAATTAATAACATTTATTTTCTACTTATTGGAGCTATACATTTATAATTTTATGAGTTTTTTTTATAATTTGTTGATACTACTATTACTCAAGAACAATCCTGACATTTCAATAAATTTGGAACATTTTCTCTGGAGGTCTTGAACCTGAAGTTTGATCTTTGTGATAATTTTGGTCTGCTTATTCTCGCTGGGTTGGTCTGTCAGATCCTCTTCAACATTTCTCCATCATAAATGGTTTGCCTGTGGATTATTATGTGCTACAAAATAATAAAAATAAACTACTGAAGATGGTGGCAAGCGGAAACACATCTCGCACATCAAAACAGCAAGTACTAGACGAGAATATTGGAAACGACCAAACTACATTTACAACAAAGTTTAGAATCAGTTAATTTGAAAGAAAAAACACTTTAGCAATTATTTTTATTATGTTATTAATTAGCCTTATTTTTTCCATCGTAAAAATCTTCATTGAAACATTAATAACAAGAAACATTTAATTATTGATTGATTTTATGTGTGTTTGTGTTGTGTCTGTGTTGTCTTTATGGTAGTTTATTAGAATGATTATAATTTATTAAGGTGAATGGAAGGGGTTACTTATAACCCCGCTCCGATGAATATCGAGCACTTTGCGTTGAGTGTAGACGTCTGGAGAGTAAAAGTAATTTATTAGCGTGAAAGGAAGGGGTTGCTGATATGTTTTGTTTCTATTCTGTACTTGACAACGGTAGAGACTAGCATTCTAGGATATCAACATAGTACATATTTGAAATCAGGGAGTCAGTAACCAGATCGAGGCGCTCAAATGGCTGCAGTTTAAAACAAAATATGCGCGAAAGAAGACAAAAAGAAGGAAAACACCGGGCCGGCGATGACCTCAGCTGTTTGTCGGCCCATAAACTTCGCACTTTATTATTATTGATTGTTTGTTTTATGTAAGTTATATTCTGCACATACGCACTTACATACACAAATGTGCAGAATCGTTCCTATGATTTTTCGACTTCAGTGTTCTCCTCCATCAACACTTTAAATATAGTACAAGAAGGAAGTGGCCCAGATGATCAATGATCGCTCACTATTCACTATAGTATAATAAAACTTGTCTAATTTATTGTAATGTCGTTAGGTACTTAATACTCTGTGAGACCACACACGCGTTGACGCTTATAAATACATTTTCACGAAACAGTTACTCTAACTGTTACACAATAACAAAATTTACTACAACATATCTTTATCGTACTACCTTTATAATTACTAAAAATATCCAAAAATGATACAGGAGACCCAAAGATACTGTCCTATCCGAGCAGAAGTCTCATACTGGGTGGCATTCTTATTGCTACAAGCTCGTTATCTGGATCCTGGGAATGGTACTATTTAATTATCTGCAACATGTTGATCAACCTTTCTCTGCATGCTGGACATCTATGCGGCCCAAATTTAAGTGTCCGTGTATCATCCTCTTATGGACGATTCTGAGTCGACATCTCAGAGTCACAGAGACCTTCCCACAAGTCGCAGTCATATTTAATTATTATCAATAAAGTGCAGCCTTACAAGTTTCACAAATTTTAAAACAATCAAAAATCACTTTCAAAATGTTTAGATATAACAATAATAATGTACTCGAAAAATGTGACCTATAGAAAAACAACTCACACGACTTTCAAGATTAGGTGTAAATTTGAATTCCAAGAATTTAGTGTATTAAAATTTTGGCTTATTTGGAAGGTAAAATAGCACTGTTTGTAAGGCTAAGTTTCGGCATTTTTACGAGTTACAATGTAAGATTTTGTTTTGTATGTAAATAAGAATAAAAATAATCCTGGCAAGAACATAATATAAAAATGTTTATAATTAAAAGATTATCAAAAAGATTCGAGCATACATTTACCAGAAGTTTATACAACCATACATCGAATTCGAAAATAATAAAACCAACTTATCATTTTTCTTGCAAATCGGCTCTTTGTAGTGGATTAATGCGAAAATTATATAGTAGTATTTAAGCCATTGTTACATATTAAAATTCAATTATGTCATTCCTGGATCAGGTTTTTGATTTTTTTATGCTTTATAAAGTAATATAATTAAATTTAGTTAGCATGCAATAATAAGCATTTATCATTGCTATTGCTAAATATATTTTAATTTTTTTATTTTCATTAAAAATAGAACTTTAACTTGTTATCGTTACTTAATTGTATTAAATGATATAAATGAGAATGTAGATGGTAGGTGTCGCTTTTGTGAATTGATTTAAGATGAGAACGTTCAGGATTCTCGTTAAATTTCATAATAATTTTTTCTTTTTTTTTTCAATAATTTACTGTTATTTATTAATACTTCCCAGGCATGCTGTTTTAATTTATTCCAAGGAAATTGTGGCTTTGCAGCTTTCATTAGCCGATAAATTGTTTAAGTTAAAAAACCGCCTTAACAACTATGTTTCGGAGTACAAATTGAATCCCTCAGATTAATTCAAATTAGTTTTTGTAATTTATACCGACGAAATAATTTTTAAACTTTCTAAAAGAAATCAATCAAGGTTTCATTAAACAGCAATGAATTTGAAAGTGTTTAACGTTGTGATACGCCCTTTCAGAGTGATGTAATTTTGATTTTGCTAATAATTTGGTATTTATAAAATGTTTTTGTATTACAAATAGATTAAAATCAGATTTAATTTCGTAGTCCATAGCTAAACGTTTCAACCGTCAGTTCTTTTGCCTATTTTATTACTTTATGAAACAATTTTTGCTTTCCCAGTATAATAAGATGGTGGGATCCAACATGGCGCAAATGGCGAAAAAGTGCCGGCAGAATAACTGCCTGGATAATCCGTATTAAATATTGTGAAATCTACTTACGTCTACGCCGCCCTCATCCCGCTCATAAAGTCTGAGTTCTCGGCGAGGATTTATCAGCGATAATCACGCCAAGGCTAAGAATTTAGATGGCGTTAAGTGAAACGACGCACTGGCAGCAAGCATTGGCGTGCATGATTACGACCAAAAGAAATGAGTTTTACATTAATTAAACCCGACATGGCGACAGCAATCGCGACATTGGAGAAAAACACGATTTTAAACGTTTTGTCAACATATACTTTCATCCACTTTTCCATATATAAAACAAGACTGGGATTAACGAAATATCATATTTTGAATCTCTTTTAAAGTGAAAACCTAAACTGAAATAGTGTTATTTTACGCTATTTACATACAACACAATATTGCAATTCATAAAAACTACATACTTTTGCTGAATAATGTCAACATGGTGTATTTGTGTGTATATGTGTGTAGTAAAGTAATTTTCTTATTTCTAATATAAGAAATTCAATCATTTAATCAAAAGTCATCATCTCTAATACATAACTTATGATCAACCAGACCTGAGATGAAAAATTTACACGAAAACCTATCCGG
Organism: Cimex lectularius; assembly: GCF_000648675.2. Lineage (NCBI taxonomy): Eukaryota > Metazoa > Arthropoda > Insecta > Hemiptera > Cimicidae > Cimex > Cimex lectularius. The sequence continues at coordinate 1,848,328 of NW_019392764.1, read as the reverse complement.
GATAATTTCAGAAGGAAGTGTAACTGGAAGGATACAGCAATTCTTCAGATGTTTTCTTTGATTACCATGATTGGTGAAATACCACAACTTAATCAGATGCCATGGTGTACTTTTCAAAGTTATGAGACAACAAGGTATGGAAAAAACTTGCAATACATAACTGACTACAATTGATTTGATTGTACGGTTCAGATCTGTAGGGAACCCAATAAACCTTTTAATATCAACGTTCCCAATCCTTCCAATAATAAAGCCCTTATATCAATTATAAATGCTCCGTGCTGTGTCTGCAATTCTACCGTCCACATTATTAAAAATTTCGAAAATATTGTGCCATCTATCCAATTTTCTTGGCCCAACAGATCCCAACTCGACTCGAATGGCATCTCAAGCGAAAAGTTCAAGCGACCTACCTCTCTTCTAAGGAATCTTGGTAAACTAGTGAAGTGAAATGACTTGAAAGAATAATATTGGTTATTTGCTCGCCTCAATGTAAATCAACTTTGTAAATATATACGCAACTTCTAATTACATGTAGTAATTTTAAATTGCAGAAGGGGAATATGCTCAAATCTTTATTTAAAATAAATAAATAAATAAAGTGTTTTAAGATGGGAAGAAAAGCTTCTATAGAAATAACATAGACAGGGATGAGGTCAATTTATGACGAGAATTGCATTTATGTCCTTTTTTAAAAAGATAGTTCCTACTGACAGTAAGTTGTTTTCCTACGATCCGGATTTCGAGCCCTTAGCTCATCATCAGGTTGAAGAATTTCTACAACCACGTCTATCGACATGAATTGCAAAAGTGAACCCGCCGATACCCCCGCCAACGTTCCAATGAGAAGCTGGTTTTTTAATGGCGCTCAATTTGAACGTGCTAAAAGCGGGAATTATAACAAGTAAATATTATAATGGTAAATACAGTGAGAAATTAATTATAAATTAGTGATTAAAGCTAAAAGATAAACAATTAGAACAATACCTTAATATTATTAAATTACTATAAAAATAATAATTTAAAAAATTAATTTAATTATTTGGACGTTTAATATTATTTATGTACATATTTAAAATGGGAGGTAGATCAAAATCTATTATATTATTAATGCATTTATCTCCAAGTTTAATTTTACATTTTTCAATTTCAAATTTCTCAAACCAATTTAGTTCTCTCCTTTTGTTGAAACTATGTAACACTGTTGTATTTAAATTTGAATTGAAATTATGTTTTGTTTCTTTTAGATGGTCCTTAAATTCCGAAAATTTGTCGATTTAGCAAGTGTTCTTTTACTCTCGTTTTTATTTCTCTACCTCTTTGACCTATATATTTAATATCGCAATCATTACAATTGAGTTGGTAAACCCCAGTTGTTTACCTTGTCTTTAGAGAGGATCTTTTTGAGAGGATGTTTTTAAGTGAACCCGTACTCCTAAAAGCAATTCTAAAACTTCTTGTTTAAAAATTTTACTAACTTTTTCCGATAATTCACCAATATATGGCAAACAACAGAAACCTAATGATTCATTTGTGGTGGGGTGGCTGAGTCTTGTTGTTGATTCTTTTAAAGTTAATTTTTTTATTCTTTTAACTAGCAACCTATCAATAAATATTTCTAGATACCCATTGTTTTTTGATAAGGTTTTAATAGTTTCTAAATCTTTTTTATAGTTAGTAGGTGTTATTGGAAGTTTTAACATACGGTCTATGAGCCAAATGAAACCAGCAATCTTTTGGGACCATGGGTGGAAAGAATCCGCTGGTATCATAGTCTGCAGTTGTGGGTTTTCTACATACGTCTATTTCTATTAGGTTGATTATTATGGACAATTTTAGATCTAGGTTTTTAAAAAGGATTGAACACCGCACTCACTCCATCATTCATCATTTCTATTGCATTTATGTTTCTCAAATATATGGTTCGATCTCCTGGTTGGGATATCTTAAAATATTAAATAATCTGTTAAGATTCAAGAAGGACTGTTTCAAGTGCAAAATTTCCGGTGTAAATAGCGGGGTATAAACTGTTCTTGATGCAGTCTAGATGGAATATTTATAATATGTGTTTAGTGTAATAATATTGCAATTGTAAGCTAAAGAGTATCATAGTAAAAAATCGTGTCCAACGCTTCAAAAGCCGACGGATTATTACGTGGTTTAAATCACTCAGTTCTCGGTGGGTAAACGAGATTGCCGTGCACCAATTTTAAACGTGATACGAGCTAATTATAAAGGAGAACCGGCTAAATGAAGGGTTAGATTTCGTCCAGGTTTGTTCAACTTTACCATTCGTTCCCAGCGAATAAAGACACGGACCCTTTCAAGTAACCCTACTGCGCAATATTGTTTGTGGTTTAAAATGGTACACGAGGACCGGGAAGGTGGAAGGATTTGCAGTTTACTCAGAAAACAATTAGTTTCTAATCATTTTTACCAAAATGAAAAAAACTTATTGTGGTTTTCTGCTTTTTTGGCCGTTTATTTTCTTTTATTGGGGATTCGTGCTTTATTTAACTTTACAGAGCTTTTTACACTCTTTATTTTACATTTGATTTGTTTGGCATTTTCGGGCTCCACTGAGCTCCTTCTCAGTCAATTAGGATTCCAAAAGAAGTTCAGCGAAGCTCGACAAAGCCTTTCCAACCAAACGTGAAGAAAACCTGTATGATTTCTTTAATTTTAAAATTTGCACCTTTCTTTCACATATTAAAATACAATTTTCACCGTGCTTTTTGAAGATTTCATTCACTTAATAATCGAGGAGGTGTCAAATGTATGAATATACGTGTTGTTTTTTCAAGATTTTTTGACTTGTTTTCTCTCATTTTGTAATGCCTCCCTTTCGTGAACAAAAGTTGTATTCTTGTCTCCCTCTTTTGAGTGGTGATAAACTTCTTTTTTTCTCATGTCCTAGAGCATAAATAAATCTTACTTCATTTCACCCAGGGCTCTTGAGCAGCAGTCCGAGTCAAGTTCAGATGAAATACCCAAAAAGCCTCACTTTTAGATAACAAAAGTGACAGACACGGAGTATCACGTTTTCAATCTTCTGAGATACTTATAGTACTGATTTGTCACGTACGTAAACCGATAGAGAACACGGTGACTGAGATCAAGCACTACAACGTAATCTTACGGAATTTTGTTCGATAATTTTAAGTTGCATATCCCTTCCTTGTGACAGGAATTACTATATTTCTAGTTAATTAAAGCATTATTCTTTTTACAAATTATCACTCTTAAGGGTATTTTATGATACACCCACCCATATATTTCTTACTGTACAGTTAAATATATTAACCTTTTTTGACAAATGTTCTTTGTTAAAATCTTCTTTTAAAACAATGCAAAACTTGAAACTTAACTTAAACTGGATAGATATATTTTTTCTTATTAGACAGATGTTCATAATCATGTAAAAGTAATGTAAAGTAGGGCATAGAATGTTCAGAAAACGAGTTGACAATATTTTACAGGTATGATTGATTTTTGGGATGCGACTACCTAATCCCCGAGGATCTCGGTTATCAGATAGCCTGCCGAGGGGCAATGGCGTCCCAGCTGGTTTACGGCCTTCCGTGACGTGAACGTATAAATCGCAATTAATACACCGTAGGTGTGCCTCATTGTATACGGGTTCGACGGGGTTCCCCTTTCCCCTGCTGTAACCCCACAGCGGGACGTGTTTCTCCTGGTCCCTTTCAAAGATTTGAATTTCAATTGTGAGTATGACTTATTCAATTACAACTTAAGGGGGACAAACATTTAAAAAATAAATTTAAAAAACCGGCATCGGGGTGGAGATTTGTTAAGAATTTTCTAAAATATTATTGTTCTGTACTAACCTCTATTTCTGTATCGTACAATGTTTTCGCTTTGAAAAGTCTATCATATTACGGTAGTGTTATTAACGCATTTTTCACGTTTTTCGATAATATAAAATTCAATTACAATTAATTAAGGTTTTTAGTTGAGATAAAAAAGGATTCGAATAATTTTATCTCAACTAAAAACCTTAATGAATTGTAATATATTAATTGGACAAGCTGACCACGAAATTAGTGAATTGAATGGAATAAAATTCAATATTTAGTGCGTTAATTTTTAATTTAACTTAGTTCCACTCTCAATCTCTCTTTTTATTTATTTCTATTTCCCTTTTCTCGTTAACAGTTTAAAAAGAGACGACTCGAAATAAAACGATATTCATTCATTCATTCTTCTCTCCCTCTCCCTCTCACTCTCATTCCCTTTCTCTTTCTCTCTCTCCTTTCTTTTTATTCATTTCTATTTCCCTTTTCTCGTTAACAGTTTAAAAAGAGACGACTCGAAACAAAACGATATTCATTTATTTTTCTCTCCCTCTCACTCTCTCTCTCTCACTCTCTCTTTCTCTCTTCTCTTTTTATTTATTTCTATTTCCCTTTTCTCGTTAACAGTTAAAAAAGAAACGACTCGAAACAAAACGATATTCATTCATTCTTCTCTCCCTCTTACTCTCACTCTCATTGTCTTTCTCACCCTCTCTCTCCTCTCTTTTTATTCATTTCTATTTCCTTTTTCTCGTTAACAGTTTAAAAAGAGACGCCTCGAAACAAAACGATATTCATTCATTCTTCTCTCCCTCTCTCTCTCTTTCTCTCTCTCACTCTCGCTCTCTCTCTCTCTCTTCTCTTTTTATTTATTTCTATTTCCCTTTTCTCGTTAACAGTTTAAAAAGAAACGACTCGAAACAAAACGATATTCATTCATTCTTCTCTCCCTCACTCTCACTCTCTCTCCAGAATGAAATTAAACGAAAAAAGACTACACTCTCTTTTCCCTTGGCTATAATTAGCGGACAAATGTCAGGACTATTTAGATACAAAGGAACAACTAGAAACAAAAGATGGAATCAATAAAAAGATTAGACCAAATTCTAACTGGATAAATATCTTTGGCTTTGCATGTCTGCCGACAATGAGACGTACAGGCTGTTTTGGATATAAAATTAATCTCGTTGAAACGAACTCCGGGAAAGTGTTTTTACTTAGTGTATTTTACTCCGTTATAGTTCAGAGATGAGAATTACCTTAGTGACATAATTGAACAAATAACTTTCACCTTTATAGGCCAGAATATTTTTTTTCTATTATATTTCTGCTTCTAGAGATCTAATACTTTCATATAAATGATAAATGATGGAGTGAGTGTGGTGTTCAATACTTTTTAAAAGGATAGTTCCTACTCACAGTGAGTGAAACTTACTGTGAGTAGGAACTATCCTTTTAAAAAGTACTAATACTTTCATGTTTATGCAAATAAAACACAATTGTAATACGAAAGTATCTCAAATTGTGGTAAAAAAAGTCTGTAATCATTAACTTTTCAAGCACGGTCGCTCTTTTGGTAATTCGATTACTTTCGTTCTCAAATCCGGTCTATATTATTTCCCCCTAAGTTGTGTTGTAATACAGAAAAATTAAATTTTTAAAAATAAAATTCGCTCGTTTATACTGATCTTGACACTAATATTTCAGGAATAAATATCAACTTGTAACGAATACCGTAAATGACGTTGGGGAGCTGGGGATCACGTATTTCATTTATACTTATACTACACTCTAATATACCTTAAGCCTTAAGGTATATTAAACATATTAGATACTAAATACATAATTTATGTTTAAATTAATTAAGGTTGTTAGTTGAGATAAAAAAGTCAGTGTCACGTGCGGGATTAATTAATTGAAAGATATTAATTGGTCAAGCGGACCATGAAAACTAGTGAATTTATTTTTAAACTTGGTCTATTATTAAAATTCAGTAACAACACTTCCACTATTATAAATCTCCTGTACGAAACTGTTGCGTCGTAATGTTTAATAGCTATGCAATTTTGTCATTTAACATATTTCAGGACATGATTATAACAATATGGATGATTTAAATCAATGGCGCAGGAAGACCTACAGTCTTTAATGCTAAAACGATACGAAATTTATGTTGTCTAGATATTAAAATATGAATAAGCGGGCTAAAGATGAAAAAATGGTTATTTAAAAGGCTGATTCCCTTTGCGTGACGAGCAACTTGTTCTATGTTAATCCTGGCGCAGCTCCTCTGGAAAACGTTCCCCTGGTCTTCACCCAGTACACGGTTTGAATCAATTACAGTAAATTATATCAGAATTAATTGGGCCAGGACGAGGTTGGACTCAGCGTAAAAAAATAAACCAAAATAAAAGAGCCGGGAAAAAAATGGGATCGGAGACGCCGAGCGTTCCCCACCTTACGCGTTCATTACACGAGGTTCGGCTTCCTCAATTAGACGCCATCTTAATAGCATTACTACTGCTTGGAAGGTCGCTTCTTAATTAGCGGAAAGGGCTGTTTTAACACGTTTCGACAAACGTCGACAGAGATATGGTCTTGACTTGACACGGTTTGAATGTCATATATCAAGCAAAATGAAAAAAGTTTTAAAGCAATACAACAAATACCATTCATCCGGGGTTGGAAGTCAATTTTGTTTAGCGTTGTCTGACAATGCGGTTTCGCGCACATTGCGGTTTACCGCAACATCCTGGATTTTGACATTTATTACAGATTCAGCAAACATCAGCGCAGTGAAGCTTTTATTGGAGTGTGTGAATCTGTTATGAGGACAGAGAGAGAGTGAGAGAGAGAGAGAAGAGAGAGAGAGAGAAGAGAGAGAGAGAGAGAGAGAGAGAGAGAGAGAGAGAGAGAGAGGCGAGAGAGGGAGTGAGTGAAATTGAGTTAGAGATGAAGAAAGAATGACGAGGGAAGGTAAAAATGAAGTACATCATTGTTAATTATATGGGATATTTCATTAAAATGATCGTAATATATCGAAAACGTATGCGATAAATATTTCCCGCATTATATTTAGAAATATAGGGTATCAAAAGATAACACAAACACACACACTCTCTCTCTCTCTCTCGCTTTTCCTCCACTGAACCTCTCTTTCTGTACAATCTAAGTGTCAGAAAGCTTGCGTTGGTAAATAAAGCATATCATCATTATCAACTGTCACCCTCTCCTTGCGTCTTCTTCACTTATAATCTTTGAATCATGTGCAATCCAAAACTTTAATTGACAACATCATATATCAATCGTATTTTCGAATTACACGTTTTTCTTAGGCTGTTTTTCCAAAAAACAGGCCACATTAGTTCTTGGCTATAATGAAAAAAGCCCACGACTTCCAAGTGGTTCGTTTCATATCCCTTTCTTTTGCTAAATAATATATATTATTATTATAACGCTCTCGTATAAATACAATTAACGAAAGCTTTCAAGCGGGACAAAATCGCATATAAATGCGTTATTTCATATTATTGATTGCCCATTGTTTAAAACGAATAGGCCAAAGCGCTACGAAGCCAATTTACATAAAGCACAGCGCTTTCGACAAATGATTCGTTATCATTTAAAATTTCATAATGTTTGTGCTTTGCATGGGGCGTTTTTTCCTATTTCCGACTAACGATTACATCATAATTTCGAAGGTTAGGTAGGTGGATTATTTTAAAAACGATAGAGGGGGAGAATTTTATCAGCAGTTACAAATTACTTATCGCTCGAAAAGGTAAATAAGTTTACACTAGTACTTATTCGTTATATTCTGTATTCCATTTAATATGAACCGAAGAGCACATTTTCCCGACCAACTGCGAGTTGATATGTACGACTGCTTTATGGTGGTATTGCGCGTCGTGCAGTCGAATTGTACTCCCAGAAATTTCCTGACCACCCCAGAGTAAACCACAAAACGTTTGTTCGTGTTGCTCGCAGTATGGGGAGAAATGGAACAAATGCTGTTCATCACCAAGAAACCGGCAACGTAATTTCAACGAGTAGATAAATATTTTACTGTTTATTATTTTTCAAAAAATAATATAACAGATGTACTCCGGGCTTACAATTTTTAGCTGTATCACTCTTATCCTGTACAGGGACTTCGGGACTCTGATTACGGCAGGCTCTAACGATCCTTGCACAAATGTCGATTTGGGAGGCTGAAAAAAACGTTCTTCGTCGATACATCCTATAGACTGATGAATCCAAGTTCATCTCTAATGGCATTCTAAACCGGTGGAATTTTGGGAACCGTTGGGCAGAGGAATATTCGAGAATTTCGAACTTTTATCATCATCGGGTGGTACACAGTATAAATGTTTGATGTGGACTTCTCGGAAATAAATTAATTAGGTCTTATTTCATCAATAATAAATTAAATGGTGCTCAGTTCCTCAATTTTTTGAGGATGGTTTTACCAAAACTAATGGAAGATGTTCCTCTGGAGCAACGACAAAGAATGATTCTCCAGCTTGATGGTGCCCCGCAAAATTCTTTACAGGTGAGAATGATTTAAATCGACACTTCCGGAATAGGTGATAAGACCTCGTGGACCTCTGTTGGCCTCCTCAGTCACCCGACTTAACTCTACTTGACTATTTTCTGTGGGACCATTTAAAAAACAGTGTCTACGACAATCATAACCCAGCAACCTCATATACATTCTTTTTTTAATCAGACACGTTTATCACCTTCTTCGACTCTGCAGATCTTACAAGTGTAAGTATCATAAAACTTTATATTTTTAGGGTAATTAGAAATCTTGTGAAATTTTGTGGTAAAAATACCAATTTTTTGACCTCTGGCGTCTGATGCGGATTAACCACTGCAAAGTTAGTTTTTTTTAACTAAAGTGTAATATTGGTTTATCATAAAGTTAAATCTCCTCCAATTCAATTCTTATTCGTTTTCATTAGCATAATCAAGTCCTGTCAACAGGAGGACTTCAATTCCAAGTACCCGTTAGCTGTCGCGGACGAGGAGTCAGACCATTTTACAATACTTTTTCTTCTTTTAGTCAATTAAAATTCCTTAGGCTATTCTGGAATTCTTGGCAAGTAGGAGCGGGATGCCCTAATCTATTATTGTACGTTTTTTCATAGGAAAATATTTATTGACATGTAAAGGGTGATGTTGGATGGTCTGCGAGAGAATGAACAAATTACTGATCAATTTAGTAAATCCATCCAGGCTTCCTGATGAAACAACCTCAACCATAACAACGGATTAAAAAACACCAGAAAAAACTACAAACGCATCGTCACGCAAATAGAGAAATACCATGCTACAGTTATCAAAACAAAATTCAACATTATCAAAGCCCAAGGATTACAATACAAAACAACATTACAAAACTTCCAATAAAAAACACCAAGGTCCCAGTCAGAAATCCTCAGAAAAGCCTAGTTCATAAATATAAAACTCAGACTACCAAATCGGATAGCACTCGTAAAAATATAGAAACCAGCTCCAGCAAACAAATGCAAGTTCCTTAAAACTAAAAAAACAATGACAATTAAATTTACTTATTCAATAGATTCAACCGCATGTCAATCTCTCGAACGATTATACAAAAATAAAATGAAATAGACTGGCCAAGAAAAATTATCAATTTCAATCAGTTCAAGACATTAACTTTGTATGTTTGGCAGTTGATGTTATCACAAAATTACATAAAGAATTCATGTTTTGGCCAGTAACAACGAACGGTATCTCACTCACAAATGAAGATATACACCAGGGAGGGAAGAGCAATAAATTAATTAATAACAGCCCTATAACATGGGTCCGACATTAAGAGTATGCAATTAAGGTCCGGCATCCTATCAATTGACCCATTGCTTTGCTTATCGTTCTATTAACAAATGCTTTATTGCATACTACAATCGACATTAAAAAATATATATATTTTATTAATTATTTGTAGATCGTGAGATGCGGTCTGGTATGATGTGGGGTTTAGAAAAATATTTTCTTTATCGTGTATCGTTTTGAACTTTGATTCACTAGTTTTCGTGGTCCGCTTGACAAATTAATATCTTTCAATTAATTATCTTTCAATAGATATTAATTCGTCAAGCGGACCACGAAAACTAGTGAATTTAATAAGGTAAAATGAAGTATATATTCACAAAAGCTCTCCATGGCCATTTCATTTGTCGCCGAGAATCAAACAGATCACACGACATTTGAAAAATGGCAAAAAGGAGGGCAAATTCAAAAGGTAAGATTGAGATGGGAAGTTGGTGCCCGAGTGGATCGAAGTCACGATAGCTCAAGTGGTAGAGCAGCGGCGTATCTAGCCGAAGATCGTGGGTTCGAATCTGACTTTTTTACCTCAACTAAAAACCTTAATTAATTGAAAATTTCAATCTTTATTGAGATCATCTTCAGGGCATGAGTTTTATAAACATTGTTTAAATTTTACAAATACATGTAAGATTTGAAAAAAAACATTAACTAACTAAAAAAACATCATTAACTTACGGTCACTAAACACCACAAAAATTATTTTATTGTTAACAATTAAACCGTGTTATCGTATTCTCTTTGAGAAGGCTATTACCGTGGATGGTAGAGAATTAAAGTTTCTAAATTGATTAAACCTTCATAAAGAGTCTAGGTTGAAGGGCCAGTTTAGACTGCGGACTCCATTAAAAAAAAAAAAAAAATTAAAAAAATAATAAAAAATTAATTATTTAAAAATAAATAAATTAAATAAAACTGGAAATATATACCGTTCATTTCGGTTTTCCCTTCTGTTTCTCACGGAGCCCTTGAATCCCTATCTTCATCTCTGACGGAAGAATTCTTTTGAAGCCCATTGTAAGCTAATTTCAGCTGCCTGAAACGGCCAGAGTAAAGGGCACGCCCTCGACGTATAAACCAAAGGGTGTTTTTTTAGTCGTTTCATTCTTAGGAGACATAAATTTTAACGAAATCCTAAGTTTAATGTTTACACCCAACAAAGGTCAATCATTATAATTAATATCTTATTATTTTATTTGTTTACATTTGTAATAAAATCTCATTTTCGCTGGAATGATAAAATGAGATTTGACCGATCAATCCGCCTATGAAAACTGTTAACAATAGTTTCTCGTTGACCGTCCTTTTGTACGCGGCTTTGGAATAAATCAAACCTAGTTTATTAAAAACGGCGGTGAACCGCTAATCATGATTATTCCCACGATTAAAGATAAATGAAATATTTGAGTATAGATTAACGCTTTGACAACCATTTCTCATAAAAAATATAATTAAAAACAGGAAATCTGGTCCTTAGGTTCATATATACTAGGTAATTTTTAAAAGAAAGGTTGAAATAAATTATTATACATTTCAGTCCTTATGCGACGAAGGATTTGCTACATACGTATGGAAAGTGTCTGAAAGATTAATAAAACTAAAAACGATCCTGACTGTGTTTACTATTTCGATACAGTTAACTCCGCAGTACGATGATAAAAAACTGACAAATCCAATTAAATTTTCATTGTAAACCCTAAATTACATAAAACAATCCAGTAGGATTCTCAACTGTTCAATCTCAGAACACAGTTCAACACAGAAAACGCGCACTTTGAGCCCGGTAGATCTCAATAAAGATCGAAACGTTGGCACGATAAAGAAAGGTTTTTCAAAACCTAATTCGCATAGACCTCATCTCACGATGTGTAAATAATCTTTACTTAACGGAACTAAATATTACACATTATTTCTTTCTTTTCTACTTTCCTATAGTGGAACGTAATGAATACCAGTACCCGTCCTTTTTTTTATTTCACCGACATTTTTGTTGGTTTGAGTTTTTGTAGTCAAAACCGGCGATAACATCTGGACGATCTTAGACATTCGAGCTTTAATTTTTATAATAAGCCTAGGTCCATTTGTCTTCTGTTAAACTAAGAGAAACCCCCAGCAGAGCGGCATAAGATTATTTCCTGATCTGAAAAGAAGAGCTACGTGGTAATATCAAAACCGATATCGTCAAGAAATGAACGATTTGCAACCATGAATTTCATTCAGATTATCTTAGTTTTCAGAATATGTGGTGATTAGTCACCGTTAGACGATGATTATTTAGAAATCGTGAGATGCGGTCTGGTGTGATGTAGGTTTCAGAAAAACATTTACTTTATCGTGCCAACGTTTCGGTCATTATTGAGATCATCTTCAGGGCCTGGGATTTACAAACATTGTTTAAATTAAAAAAGAACATGTAGGATGTGGAAAAAAGTGAATTTATACAATGCAAAAAAATATTTTTTTATATTCAATCAAAGTATTTCTACTCACTCAAAGTATTTGTTTTCTGATAATTGCACCATTTTCGAGTGAGTAGAAATACTTTGATTGAATATAAAAAAATATTTTTTTATATTCAATCAAAGTATTTTTCTCACTCAAAGTGTTTGTTTTCTGATAATTGCACCATTTTCGAGTGAGTAGAAATACTTTGATTGAATATAAATTTTTTTTTTTTGCATTGCATAAATTCACTTTTTTCCACATCCTACATGTTTTTGTTAAATTTAAACAATGTTTGTAAATCCCAGGCCCTGAAGATGATCTCAATAAAGGTCGAAACGTTGTCACGATAAAGAAAATGTTTTTCTGAAACCTACATCACACCAGACCGCATCTCACGATTTCTGAATAATCAGTATTCAGAATGTTATATGGTTATTTTTTAAAGTTATCTTCAGACCTCCATCCCAGACAAATTGGGTTTTAACGTTAACAAAATATAGGCAAAATTTACTGACAATGAACTTTACACCTTTAATCTTCTGCGATATATTCACAATAACAGGGAGTTAAAAACTGACTCACTTGCCTTCAATGCAATGTTATGAAACAAATGTTTAATTAATGAATTGATTTATTGTTATGTTTATCTAATTACTAAAAAAAGATAGGCGAAATCTAGTACTTCAAGTTAATGACAATGAACTTTACCTTTAATCTTCTGGAAGACATGACCCCAATAAACAGACAGTTAAAAAAATGACCCTATCGATTTTAATACAATGTTATATAACAAATTTTTAATTAATTAATTGATTTATTGTTATGTTTATCTAAATACTGACCAAGTTCCTCATTTTTTATTATTTAAAGGAGGATAGAATGTCTCTGGATTGCATCACGTCTCCTTATATGTACGGCATATTTTACTGATAATTGTACTGACATAAATCAATGTAGATAAATCAATGTGGTCTTGAATTTTTTAATTGATTGGCTAATTGTTTTAAGAACCTATGAAGTGTTAAGAACACATATCGTAACACCAGCGAAATGAAACCTGTGTTTTGAATTTCATACAATCAAGGAGCTGAATATACATAGACTCCTCAGCGCTCATTGTGCATAAGTAATAGTGTTTATCACGAATAATGCAAGTTTAAAACGGCAGAAAAGGTAAATTTATCTAATTTCTGCGTTCTTCTTGTCTTGACAAAAGACAAGTGGCTCTATTTACGAAAATTCAGAAGCAACCCTCTTTGTTTGAATTTATAAAAATTATGGATTTGATCATAGCCTGAGTTCCCAGTTTTTGTAATACGCACGGAATATTGTTTCTTACGATTAATTTAGACTTACAACTTGCAAAAATGTTCTAAATTTATCTTATTTGAATAATAACTTAAACTGTCCAAGTTTGCACTCTTAGAGAATAAATTCAAAATAAACCTGTTTTCAGTTTGTGTAATCATGGAGGTGATGGTAGATTGACAACTCGGCGCTCAAATAATAAATAAAAACAAAAATAAGAAAATAAATAACAAATAAATAAATAAAAGTATGCCAAATGTATGTGAATTTCTGACTACATTCGTTCACGTAATCAGAAAGAAAATCTTATGAAGCAATATATTGTTGGTTTTTCTTTTACGAATAACATGTAGTAGGTTTTCATCAAAATCTGGAGTCTCGACATTTCTTAAAATCTTTATTTTTATATTTCCATATTGATTTCAGAAGCTTCGAAAATTTTTCATCTATAACTAAATTTGTTGATGAACTAGTTAATAAGAAAACAGATATTAATAAAACTCATCTTTTTAAGAATGAAGGTTTTTTCCAAAACAAGAGGTAGCTGCTCCTTTGTATGAAAATAGAGCATTTCGTGTACTTAAATAACTGTTTAATTGTAAATATTTGAATAATTAAGAATAATATTCAAATATACTTCAAATAAAAATAAAACAAAAAATTCTAGAAAAAAGTAAAAAAATATTATGTAAAATAGATTTGAAATATAATTTTAAAAAATATTTTACGTTTCACTTATTTAAAATAATAACAAAATAAAATAATGTAACATAATAATAATAATTACAAGAATATGTAAATATTAAAAAATAATAGTAAAAATTAAATTAAATTAAATAAAAACAGTAAGTAACAGTAAGCGTATTTTTTGAAATTGTATTATATTTTTGCAATAAAGATAAATATTAATCATTAAATAATTATATATATAAAATGTATTAAATAATTAAAAAAAGAATAATGTTAAATTAAAATTTGGTCAGAAATAATCCATATATAAAAAATTCTACAGGTTAACGTAACATCTTACCTAAGAAAAAATTTTGAAAACACCTTAAAATGGCCTAAACAATAACAGCAGCAACAAAAATAAATAATCTAATATTAACATTCAGGTGTATGACCAATTTGAACGAAATCGCTAAGTTCCTACATGTAATTTTCGACGAATATACATCAGGAATTCGAAAAGGTTATTAATAATTTGCAGGTTTGCTGTTAATTTATTTATAATAAGTTTGATAAAAGAAATTAGTTTTTGCTTGTTTTTAAATTTGGCCTTATCTGGGATTATTAATATAAAAATTGTTATATTGAGAGCTGATAATAATTGTAACGTGGATATTAAGAATATAAAGATTTATTGATGTTTTCATTTCTAATGCAGTTTTATACGTACATAGTAATTAGACTCTACTGGCATTATCTGTTGATGTTTTTATTGACAATTTGTTTTTGAAGTAGCACCAAGGAGACAGCGCAGAAAAGCCGAACAATGCCGGATTGTGTCGAATGGGATGGCGTCGTTGCGACGACAGCGCTTGTACTATGAACTACCCGCATAAAATGAATCCGTGCCACGTCGTTTAACTTGGAAATAGCGTCGGCATCAATTGACAGAAGTCATCCTGGGACGAGCGAGTCTGTTTTTCCATCTATAAAGGATAAAACTGACCTGGTTTCAACTTTAGAAACTACCTCTGGTAATTACCAGCCGGTTTGCTAGCCGTGCTCCTCGACCCCCACCGCCATCTGCCTCAGTGTGCTCCCAATGGACACAAACATGGCACCACTTCTCCACCATAACTCTCAGTTTTCACGTTTTAACTGCCGTTCTCTTGTAGGTTTTTTTGTTATATTTTGGTAAGTTAACGATTCCGTACATGTAGTTGGTTTTGAGTTGTTTTTGAGTTCAATTAGAATGCGAGTATCGCATTGGTCGATAAACAAATTGGGGGAATGAGGTGTAGAAGTGATGCATGAGTAGTAAACACAAGCTAAAATGGCCGGCTCCTCGTTGTAAATCTTATTTTATTGCAAGATACTTTCCTTGTAAAAGTGACTTAGAAATAAAATGTGCAAATTAATTCACATTGCCTTATTTCCCTCACAAAATACCCTCGTTTTTAATTACCGGACATAGTTAAACAATACAAAATTATGTTTATTATAACCTCTAGCAAACCGATTATTTTTATTTTAATTAATAGTGCTATTCAGGATTTTTAAAAACTAAGCCATATTTTTAAATCGAAATTAATAAAATGAAGAGCCGTGAAATTGCAGACTATAAATAATATTATATCTAAAGTAGGAGTAAGAAAAGGTATGTGGTTAGAAGGGAGCAAATTATTGTTTTATACTGGTATTTCTTTACATATTCATAGGTAAAACAATTTAGTGATTTTCTTTTTCATTTAGTGATAGATTATAATTTAATTAACAATGCACTCTACAAATAAATGGTTTTCTGGCGGTTTGGTGAATTTTTTTTCAAACTATCATAATTAAATAATTTCTAAACTCATAAATTTATGATCTTGTTTAATTTGGTTTACATTAAAATAATCTATAATTAATGCAACGATAAAAATACTACCAAATAATTTTGAAAAAATCAAAATACGAGTTTCCGGTTTTTTGTTATTGAGTGTGTAATAAAAATTCCTTTATTAGAACTGTGAGGATAACAATCGTTATGAAATATATTTTATTATAACTAATAAAATTGATTAAAAAGTACTTTTAACTGAAAGGAGTCTTAATCTCTCTGATAAAATTAATTTTCTGAACAAAACACATGAGTTGGTAACGACATAAAATAAGCGCATTTAGTTGATGAATATTTGTAAAAGAATTAAGTTTAATTATCATGTGAAAATAGATATTGCAAGACAAAAGGATGTATATTATGAAAGGTTAAAATATATTTTCTTTTTAAATAATAAAATAGAGATTATTCAACAAAAAAAATCCGGTGAGATGCTCAGTGCGGTCTGCGGAGTGATTTTCCTATTCTTAATGATATTATAGTGTACTGAATTGTGTAATAATCTTGTATAAAATTTAAATTAATAACCTGAGATTTAAAAAATATACGCCAAATTCTTTATATTGCATTTTTTTATTTGGAGGTATGCTGAATTGAATGAAAAGCGCGCATGGTTACAAACATCAACTAAGTTCGTACATTTAAATAAATTAAACCTAGAGTTTCTAATATCATCACTAATTAGTTTGTATGTTATATGGCAATGAAAACATGATTCTTACAATTATGTACTCTTAGCCAGTATAAAGAAAGGTTTTTGACCAATTTTATAAAGTTCACAATGCAAACAATTATTCAACTTGGTTAAAAACAAGTTGAGTTGAATCATTGAAAAATAATTTCCGCTTACATAATTCACAACAGAGAAAAACTAAACATGGGAAATGAATGATTTAAAATTATTCCTATATAATGCGATCTATGGATGAATTGGTGTGTAAAGATGGAAAATACACATGAATAATTTAATTTATCTTAATATAATTGATATCAACCTTAATTTTTATAATTTTGTGTTAAAAAATTAAGGATAAAGTCTATTTGAAAGAATCCCCTTCTGCTGTTATCTCGTAAATTCAGTATGAAGCCGTATGTTTCATCACTGTAACTAAATAATATGTTAACCTTGTGAATTATTGATAACAGTTTCGAAGTCTCGATGAAAGAAATACCTCGAAAGCTTGTCGAAGGAACTGTGTTGTTTTTTTTAAATTGACAAATACACAATTATGATAATCATTTTTTGACAAGTAGACTAAAAACAGTACCACTGACATTAAAGAAATAATAACGAACCGTTGAGGCAGTACGGCTACAAGACAGATACGATAAACAAAATAATAAACAAAACACCCACAAAAACAGACATTAAATGGACATTCACAAACTTAGGGAAAGAAAGAAACAAACTAACAACCATTTAACAAATTAAAAGTTAAAATAGTACTGAAGACAACGAACACAATCGCAAATCGGCTAACAAAAAGGGAAAACCTACTTATGCGATAAAGCAGACAAATACCTCAAACACACAGGAAAGAAATTAACATACAACAACAATACAAAATTACAAAACAAAAATCGTTTAAGGTTAATGACGGAATATCAAACAAACTTAACCCACAGAAAATCATCGCGAACCCTCAGCAATAGATGAGAACATATGTTTGCTTAACATACTTACTTAACTTAAACACATAAACTTACTCAACGTGACACAAAAAAGACGAAAAATGAAGGCACTTGAAAACTCGGAAATACGTGTAGGAACAGTACACATTTAACGTTAAAAAATAACAACCCTTTCCATGCATCGTTTACACCACTGAGAAAACACGCCAATTAAAAAGTAAAAGGATCTTCGATCATGGAATTACCGCCACAGTAATAAATAATAAAAAACACTTAATCCACTAAAGGCATTCACAACAAAAATAACGCCGACACACATAAACCACACCACTCCCCACCTTAAAAAAATTTACAGCACAGAAATTAGAATGAATTAATTGGATATCTAATTCCTTTTCGAACAATAATCGTTTGTTTAATTAAATAGACCGCCAGTGTATACTTTTGTTAGTTTTGAATTGTTTAAAACTGGTGGACGGATCTTGAATATTTAGACGTAAAGCGAATTTATTGATACAGAATATATAAACATATAGAAGTAAAAGGTTTTGAAATGTTTAAAGAAAACATTAAAAAATTAAACTAAGAAAACTTTCTTTAAAAAGGAAACAAATTTTAAAGCTTACGAGCTAATTACCTGAAATAATAGAATAATAAGTAATAACAATGATAGGGAAATGACAAAACACATCTGACCGAAACAGCGAGAATAAACGGACTATTCAGCAAGGCTTTACAATCAACAAAAACTCTAATTAAGTGACTGTAGGCATGCTGAACCTATCTGTACTGACCACTTTTTATGATCCATTTATTGTTGCCAGTTAATGTTTCCGCTTCATGCCATCTTCAGTGAGGAACTGTCTGTTTCAATACACAACCCCAAGTAAGTGTAGGCAAATAAGACTTGACAATGATAATAAAACACGTTGTCAACGATAAATAAGAATGTTGTTGCTACAAAATGCATTCGTTAATTGTAGAAATTGTAACAAAAAGAATTTATAAATGGGAAATTCACAAAGCAAGAATTGAATAAAGCGTACGACTTTATGAATGGGAGAAAGAAGCCAAAGTTGAATGACAAGAGAACCCCCACGTCACTCCTTGATACGTTTACGGCGTGTTTTCATTGCCTAATAAAACATTTAATAGCCTCATCGACCTCAGGCTAGAGTGTTTGCCCCCTCTCAACAAACTCTGCGTTCACTTTCTATCTTTCCTCCTCCCCTTTTTTCACTTTACGTTAGTTTTACGGCCATTGGGGCAGGTCGCGAACACTCTTATTGCCTCTATTTGTATGCCGGATGTCTGCCCGGATCGTCAAGCGGCACTGGAGACGTTTATAGCCGTTTTAGTTGATGTACGTTGCCGTTCCGTGCGAATTAGATTTTAGAGACATCTCTACACACCCGTTAGCTATTGCCGACATAAGGGCAATCAATTAAGCGGCTTCCAACCTTGGCATTTGGATGCCGATACTGTTAGACCATCATAAATCCACAATAACCATTGCCGATAATGATCTCATAAATATATTGCTAAAAATGTCAAACATTTGTTTAATATCGTTCAATACTAAAGATACTTTTTACAGAAAGCAACCAAGTCTGTGTGACTCAGCTCGTAAATATTTATGAAAGAAATATGGTTAGAGTGTATGTTTTGAATGACGAGCGTTTTTACCCTGAGTCTAATTTAAAATTATATTTTTTAAGTTCTAATAATTATTTATTTATTTCAAAACAAATTTTCAATTTCTGCTCCCTTTCACCACAAATGCATCGTCAAATATAAAGTACACACCGTTCTCTGGTTAATATGGAATGTGTGGTGTCTAGTGACCGTTAGTTAATGATTATTCGTAGATCGTGAGATGCGGTCTGATGGGAACAACATTTTCTTTATCGTGCCAACGTTTCGAACTTTATTGAGATCATTTTCACGGCTCAAAGTGTTTGTTTTCTGCGTAATTGTGTCATTCTTGTTGCCCGAAGAGGCACTCTCAACACGACAGACAAGAATGACACAATTACGCAGAAAAGAAACACCTTGAGCCCTGAAGATGATCTCAATAAACATCGAAACGTTGGCACGATAAAGAAAATGCTTTTCTAAAACATACGTCACACCAGACCGCATCTCACGAAATCCGAATAATTAATATTGAATGTTATGCTTTTAATACTGAACTACTAAATGACGGCTTTTTTACTAGTGAACCCAAAAGAAGTAATGCTTAAATTATGGAAAGTGATTATTATCGGTAAAATTAATTATTTTATTTTAATTTTTCCCGCTCTCTCACTCACTGTCTCTCACCCTCTTTTTCTCTGTTTCCTTCCTTTCCGACTCCCTCTCACTATCTCTCTCTCTCGTTCTCTCTCTCTCTCTTACTCTCACTCACTCTCTCTCTCACCCTCTCTTTCTCTGTTTCCTTCCTCTCCCACTCCCTCTCACTATCTCTCTCTCGTATTCTCTCTCTCACACATACTTCTCTCTCTCTTTCTCTCTCTCTCCCTTCCTTACCTACCTCTATCTTCATCATTCCTTCTTTCATCTATTTACAAACATTTCTATACAACATATTTTTACTGTGTATTTTTTTCTCTATAAATCCTACTCGACACTGTAAAAGTAAAACTAGTAATACCTGTTGGTGGGCAGGGATTTTTTCTTTTCAAAATCTCAACCGTATGCCGTTCGGCTTAAGTTATTCCCTCTTAATCCGGGGATGTTAAATCTTATTGAATTACATCCCAGTTTTAAAATTAGAATGGCTCCCAGATAGGTCTGGCATCTTTTCTCCGGTCTATTTGCGTCATCCTTGGTAAACACCGGTCCCACCGGGCCACAATAAAACAAGACGTTAGAAATAAAAGCTTGATTATAACTTGATCGGTCGCGGACAAATGTCGTTATCGCATCCTCTAATATTGGACCAGATGTCAAAACAAACCGTTAAAACCTTGCAGGCTCGGCACGTTCATCTAACCAGAGAGTAATGAGTTGGATTTTAATTGAGCCAATTTATTTGAATGGGTTCTCCATTTT
Source organism: Cimex lectularius (assembly GCF_000648675.2). Lineage (NCBI taxonomy): Eukaryota > Metazoa > Arthropoda > Insecta > Hemiptera > Cimicidae > Cimex > Cimex lectularius. The sequence goes on along the minus strand of NW_019392764.1, from coordinate 1,827,664 downwards.
AATTATGGGAGTCGTTAAAATGTTTATCGCCATTGTAAAAAAGAGGTTTGCATTTGTAGGTTTGCATTCCTTCATCGGTGTTTATGATAGTCATAGACTTTTAACTGTCGGAATTAATTTGAACTCGTAGCTCAAACTATTTTACCGGTAATCTAATAAGCGACGACGGTCAGATATGATTAAATTAATTTATTTTCTTATATCATGATCAATTCTTCAAACTGACTTCAATTGTGTCTTAATAATTTCCAATGCAATTACTTTGACATTTTTTTATTTTCAGTCATTATATCTTGAAACTACAATGCTTGTGCACAAATTGAAAAAAAACTTACATGCTGTATAATTAATTATATACTTAAAAATCGGCATAAAAACACAACTTTGGTATTTTTATGTTAGCCAAATAGCAAAAAAATGTGGTTATATTCTGTTTAATGATCAAATAGCATTGCAAAATATGCTAACTATAAAACAATTAAAAAAAATTATGTAGGTTATACATCTCCAGACCTCATTGACATTTTTACATAAGTACCAAAGGTTATTTTAAAAAATTTTCCTCTATATATAATCCATAATTATAGATTGATGTTTTGAATTATGTAAATTAATATAATTTAGTCAAGTCACAGTTCGTCACTCCGCCATCATCAGTGTGTCTGTGAGGATCTTTACAACACTAAAGTGAGGATAGGCGGGCCAAAATTATCGGTAGTAAATTAGAGGTGCATCACCACGCACACCGCACGAGGAAATCAAAAAATAAATCAATGTGGGTAATGTGTTTTATTTCCTTTTGGAGTTGTCTTTCCCCCTTTTGCACTTAACTTTCGCCCATTAAGTCCTAACTCCGCTAATGGCTTTCCTAGTGGATTATTTTAAAGTACAGATTTTGATTCTTCTCAGGGGTACCGTGTGGAAGATTTCATTTCTCAAAAATCACTTTCGCAGGTACCATTGCCTTTTCCTAGTTATTGCAGGGCAGGTGATAGGTGCTTTGTTATGTGTATTAGGTCCAACTTAATAATAAACTTGAATCAAAATTATTCTAAGAAAATGAATTCAAAATTTAATTTGTAAGCGGATTTTAAAAGGAAATCTAGTTCTTGCTACTCTGTAAAAACTAATTACTTAATAATTAACTTTCTTTTTTACTAAACTTATCTAAATTCAATTGTTTTTCGTGCACAAAATTTTCAAATCCATTTCTCTAACTTTTTCTCTCTTTCTCTCTCTTCATTTTTTTCTCTGTAAGATACAAACATACATTCAGTTTCTCCTTTTCCTGTCACTTCATCTCACTCCCACTTTCTCTTTCTATCTCACCTTTTTTTATCCTCTCTCTTCCCTGATCTCGTTCTTTTTTCTTTCTCTCGTTCTTTATTTCTTCTCTCTCTCTCTCTCTCTCTCTCTCTCTCTCTCTCTCTCTCTCTCTCTCTTTATATGTCTACATTTTCATCTTTTTGCTTACGGTTTGGTTCTCTTTACTTTTCTCTTTCTCTCTTTATATTTCTCACACAAACTTTCTTCCCCTGTCTTTCTCTTTCTCACTCCCACTCTCATTCTTTCACTCACTCTCTCTCTCTCTCTCTCTCTCTCTCTCTCTCTCTCTCTCTCTCTCTCACACACACACACACACACACACACACAAAACCTCTTTTTCTCTCATTTTTTCCTTTTTTTCTTTTGTTTATCTGTTTCTAACTCTTTCTCTAGCTATATTTCTCTCTGTCTGGTTAGGAATTACTACTACTTTACTATTTTCGTTGAACTGGCACTGGGTCAGTTGCAGAGCCTGTCTTCACTCGCGAGTTTCGACGTTACTAAAACGTGTTTTGGCTTTGCGCCATCGTTTGTGAGGAACAGAAACTTTCTTCCATTGTGTTCAAGCTACATATCTTAATGGTTTTCCTAGAAAATTTTTGTTGCTTTAAAATAGTTCCGTATACGTTTAATTTCTTACCAAAGATGGCGCAAAGCTTTCAGTGACATCGAAACCCGTGAGAGTAAACTGACCCTGTAATTGACCAAGTGCCAGTTCAACATGTGTTACCGACTCACAGGTCAACATAAACTAATAAATAATATTACTTCCGACATACGCTCATTCATTTTCGGATGCGACTGCTTTGCTAGATTGCTTTATCAGCGTTTAACACAACGGATTCACTTCCGACCTTCCGTCCAAGTCGGTCCGGGAAGTACCTACAAGTTTGCAGAATAACGCCGGGAGGGTCGCCCACGTAGACTATTTGCGGTTATTGGTGTTAACGGCGGTGACAATGCAGGGATAATTTCCCATCGGCTAAACTATTTATCGGTCCTCTGAATTCTGTTAACTGCAATGTGGGCACATTCACACACCCTCAAACACAGATTGGTTAGAGCCCAACTGGGCCCTCATTCTACCATTCTACACATTGTGAACTATCAATTTTTCTGCATCTTTCCTGGAATAAAGTGGTTCTTTGTGAGTTGAATTATAGAAAAGACATTTTATCATTATTAAACCTAGAATATTATATGTATATTAAATTAATTAATAAATTGTACATAAATTGTAAAATACTTAAATATGAAAATTTTGTTTAGACAAGTGGGTTAAACCATATATTAATTTTTAGTTTCCTCACATATCCTTTTTTTAGGCAACCCTGATATTAACACAGTCGTTTTCTAATTACATAATATTATCATCAAATATAATTAAACAAATTAAATAAAATTCTTTCTCTGTTATAACATATTTACCCTGAAACGTCTATTATGTATGACTTCTCAAAAATTTTAACATAAGAATAACTTTTTTATGATAGAATCAGAACCCGGAAGGCAGCTGGAACATATTTCCCAATAACATAGAAAGAATGCCTAACGACCGCTTAAATTATATCCTTTGGAGAAACAAATTACTCCAGCGAAAAGAAAAAAGGAAAAAAAGTGGAAAAGAAGATAAACCGGCGGACACTTGTCAGCGCTGTTTTAAAGAACACACCTTTCCCAAGGCAATCGTAAATTAATTTTACTGCCTTATAAAATTTAACGAGGCGGCGTTTATTGAGCAATAAAACTCGTCAAGGGCGATAACTCTGTTTAGGAGCAGTGAGAGATCAGGTCGAATCGCCTTGTTTTGATTTTTTTTACCTCTGCCTTTATTTTGTGGATCTTATCAGCGGTCGGCACTAAGCCCACCACTTTGAACACTAATAAACTTTCTAAATATATGATAAAATGTATTTGTCTTGTCCAGTTGACTATTGTTCGTTTAACGCCCAAATGTATTGACTGTTTCTGAATAATCAGATTAATTTTTCCTATGCCAATTTATCAGTTTTACATGAAAATACGTTTCGCCGGATCTTCAAGACTAATGTAATACAAAATAAAAAACCAACTTAAAAATATCGTTCCAATTTAATTAATTTTTTTCAACGTGGCAAAGTGCAAGATACTACTAGCTTTAGATATGCTCAATCAAAGTTTTGACAGCTTTTCGATATTATCAAGCCCCCCTTGATTTTTTAGGTGTATCTAATTTTTAATTCCACTGAAATTAATGTAAGCTTTTTTCCAGAATGAACAGTGTTTGATTGGTTTCTATATGTCGATTAAAGGCAACAAAATAATTCACATTATAAATATAAAATTAAAAGGAAATGATCATATTCACATTTTTTGGAAGTTCTTAAAGGTAGATTTCATCAGAGCCAAATTCATTATTTCAATCGTCTATCGTAGTTTATTGGTGAAGTAAAAAGAGACTTCTTGCTCTCGTGTTGCCCAAAATTAAAACATTATGAGACGTGCAAAGGTAGAGAGATATATATTTAATTTTTGCCTCATACTACCAGAACTTTACAATATTTGAATATTTCTAGATGTATTTAACTTTGAATTTACTAAAAGTAAAGAAATGCATATCATAAAAGTACATTTAATAAATTTTACAACCCACTGTATCCATGAAAAGGATAAGTATTACTTTTGTCCTTATTTTCAAGTTTATTACTCTTTTAATCACACGCTTTTTTTTACACTTTCCTCTATATCCTAATGGTTTATATCCATGTTCCTAAAAAAAGAGAAAATCTAATTTTTTAAGCCCCTCTTGGTTTCTCTTGAATTTTTTAGCTGATGAACTTTTATAATTGTAAATCTGCATTTTCAGTATTAGAATTATATTGATTATTTATGTATTGGACTCATTTAGGAGATATAAAGAGAGAAAAAAAGTAGTCTGACAAGAAATATAATATTTTATATCGAATCTCGACGAAACATGACTTTCTAACATCACACACTTTAGATCGATTTCTATCTATAGGCAAAATATGGAAATAACCCTAATAATAATACGTAAACCCTAATCCAATTCCTGAATATGTAAATCTAAATATGTAAATGTCAATCATTTCTACCACCCGGCAGAGAGACTCCCATGCTGAAAATTACTTCAAATTATATATTATGTAATATTTATAACATATTTTGAAGTAAGTATTTATTATTATACCGCATTACTCGTGTAAAAAAAGAAAATTTTTAAGAATATAAAAAAATATCTAATAAATATGAAGTTTGAAGAATGATGGGCCGGGTATTCGTTGCAGGCCGGCATGGTAGGCAGGCCTGACGGGCGGTCCGGCTTGGCAAGAGCGGTGGGATTGGGCCAAGTTTACCGTCATGGACCCTTCCTTCGACGGCCATAATAGCATGCCGGTAAAGCTCCATTAAAGTTTAACAAATAACGAAAATCTTATTTATAGATAATTAAAAGATAAGCGAAAAATATCGATGGTTTTTAAGTCGCTGTAAGATTTTTTGTTGTTAAATCTTGCGTATCTGTTTACCTTGTTGACTTGTAGAATACCGATATTAAAAAATATTCAAATGCACTTATCAATACGTTTAAATGTAATTTATTTGGAACTTTTTTTATTATTTGTTAAATGCAAATAGGCGATTTTTATTGCAAACAATTGAAAACAGACCACAGAACAGTTTAATATTGGCCTACTAAAGAAACCATTGTTTCATAAAATTATAATATTTTTAGCTTTTAATGAGATTTCATCCTATTTTGATATGTATTTATGATGTTTTAGTACGCTCTTACAGCTTAATACTAATATATTATGTAAAAGAAAAATGTTGAAGAAAAGAAAATTGCCTATTTATTTTTTATTTTATTATTAATATCTTTGCTAACTATGTATACATTTCTCAAATTTGTTTGATTTTAAGTAAATGCAGTAATAAACGAGGATATAAACGGATCAGCACTGAGAAATCATGTTCCTCATTTGAAATGGCGTGATGCAGAATGGAGTATGACAGAAATGTCAGAAACCTGCGAGAATGGGTGGACCCAGCAACGTAATCAGTGTTTAACATCGGTTCTAGATCAATCAAATTTTTTATTATATTTGTTTAATATGGATATCTGATGTCTGATACGCTCTTATTGTTTATATGTTAATGATGATTCTATCACATTTGATAGACGGGATATCTATTTTTTACACGAAAACTTATTAACAAAAAAACTCAAGAAAAGAAATTTGCTTATTTATCCTTTAGTTTATTATTTAATACGTGTTTTAACTGTCGGTATTTTTTTAGTGCTATAGGGCGAGCTACAGTATATAGTGCTATCAATATGGTTGTTATATTATTAATGTAGTAAATGTAATATAGTATTGCAAATGTTTCATCTCAATCACATGTAAGGTATTAAGTAAATGAAATAAGTAAATCTAGAACATGCGAATACTTGAAGTGATCAGCTCTGAGAATTCATGATTTTCACCAAGTATGACGGGATGCCGAAACGCGTATGAGTAAAACTAAGAACCAGCAAATTACCAATGTTCAACATCATTTTATCTATTCGCAGACAAACCGACACTAACGAAAAACATAAAAATGAACGAATTGTGGGCTATGTGATAACTTGAGCCGAGTACTTACGGCATCCTCTTATTTGCCGCGTTAGACGTTTCTGGGTTCGAATCCCGACCCAGCCCGTGGATTTTTATTTGGTAATAATATGTAAAAAGGTATTTTAAGTGGTTTGATCCCTCATCTGTGACGTAGTTGGACCTCAAGCGTCCTGTTTGATATAAATTACTTTTCTTGTAATTCCCTGTTTTATGTTGTAGTTGCTCAATTTGGTCAGCGTTGGTATCACCCCAAAGTCCTTATGAAGAAAGATCCCATATGGGATTTCCTTTCGAAGTAGCCTTTCTTCTAAAATTAAATACTTTACACGATTGGCGACTATTTGATCCTCCACAACGTGGTATAAGAAATTAAAATTTAAATGAAATCGTCTTTAAAAAAATTGTATCTACGAATTATTCATGAGTAGTGCTTTGTCCAAAAAATAATCCACTTTTAATACTGGCCTCTTTAAAAACAGATTTTAAATAGTAGGATTCTATTTTGCATAAAACGGGTAAAATAGTTGAATCTATAAAATCGTTTAATTTGAATTGGAGGGGCCCCGGTGGCCGTAACGGTTTAGGCGTAGACACGGCGCTCATCACTGTAAAGTAAAAACCCGGGTTCGAATCCTGTGCCCCCGCATTTCAAACGGACGTACATTTATTTATATTTTATTTTCAAAAACCTTCGATATAACTTCGTATATGGTAGTTTACTAGTAGAATACCGATATTAAAAAATATTCATATGAACTTATCAATACGTTTAAATGTAATTTATTTGGAACTTTTTTTCATTATTAGCTAAAGGCAAATAAGCGATTTTTATTTCAAACAATTAAATACTTTACAAGATTGGCGACTATTTGATCGAGTCCACAACGTGGTATAAGAAATTAAAATTTAAATGAATTCTTCATAAATAAAAATTGTGCGAAACTACGAATTATTCATGAGTAGTGCTTTGTCCAATATCCTCCTAAAAAATGTTTAATTAGACAATTAAAACAGTTAAAAATCAGCGATAAAAATAAAAACGCGTTAGGAAAGGTGTGTGAAAATAAAATAAACCCGATCGGGCGGGTACCTGAATCTTTTCATTTCCTCTCAAGGAGGCCTGCGCCGTGGGCGATACACGTGGGACGCGCTTTATACAGCGTCCCGCGAGTCTAACGAGGAATTATGAAAGTGTTTGTTGTTTATCACTCCGAGTATAATCCCTTCCCAGTGACGGTGTCCAGGGCCAGTTCGGATAATTAGTTAAGCCCCGGACAGATTTACGGGTCCAGCACTCCCTTCTTTTCGGGTACCGACAACCCGGCCGGTCCTTGTTTTACAACTTTCCTAATCGAATGATCTTCAAACCTATGCAAAATGACTATTTAATTAAAATGGTTCGTAACATGTTTTTAATGAATGAATTTAAAAAAGGACAGGGAGAAAATTGCCCCAAGGCTGTACGTTGGCTAATTTTTGTTGTACTAACAGACACATAGTCACTGAATTAGCTACACTATAATAGATATATGTACGTGGTTATTTACTTGTTTTAAAAACTACTGAATCTCTAAGTTCAGAATATTTTCTTCTAACCAAATGGCGTTACAAAAACAAAACATCATCAATTCTAAAAGTATAACATTGTAGTAAACAATTTCCTAAATTTTCAAGTTATTCAAGCGAAACACGACGTCCTAACCCAGGAAGACTTAAGGAATTTATGTCTAAAAAAGTGAACATAAAATACTGCCATGAGTGCCATCAGTTTACCCACATAGAATTTAAAAATTTACGGCTGTTCCAATTTATGTTTTTTAGTAAATGTTCCTACTAATTATAGCATTAAAAACCCTTTTAGCACAAAATTAAAACTATTTCAGATATAAAGAGAAAGTACCAATTCTAAGTTACTATAGAAACGGTAGTAATTCCATAACCGATTATTTTCTCGTCTAAAAAAGGGAAAAAAGTCGACATACCAGCCCATCTGCCTTTCCCTCGTTTTATGCAATCGCATAGCTCTCGGCGACGGCCGTGCATAGAAATCGAACGTCAGGAACTTGAATAGACCGGGAACAGTCGTTTCCGTACACACTTCCCCGACCGGAGGAAAGAACCAACTGACCCGAGGTCCGAAAAGGGTTTTTCGGCACCACCCACACACCAGGGCAAAAAAAGGACAAAACCTCAATTTCCGATGAGCGGAAAACTCAGAGGCCGAAGAGAAAAAAATTGAAAGTAATCAAAGAGAACGGTGGGTACTGGCCCTGCTTACCTGGGCGAGACCTTCAAGTAAGAGTAAGAGTTTTATTGTCTCACCTTCGTTTTTTGAGCTGGCAAAATATTTGGGTCGTCTGTAAAAAGGGCATTTGTAAAGGTAACGGTTTCACTTTTTTACCTGTCACGACTGTTTTTTTACTTCTGAAGACGATTGATTTAAAGTATCAATAATTTGGATGCTTTGCAAGTGAAAAGAAAAGGAAAACACCTGAGAATTTCTCAGGATCATACGTGTATAAAAAAAGACCCCTCCCCTTATTTAAACCAACCACAAACTTTGTCATGTCTGAAAACACTTAAACAGCCGTAAATAATTTTGCCCTAAATAGGAAACGGAACCAATTTTCTAAAACCTCTACGCTGTTAAAACGACTTTCGAGTATTTGTTTTATATTTTATCATAAGAAATAAGTAAACAAAATATTACTTTAGTTATAATTAATAAATAATTAATTATTAATGCATATGACGATGCATACATAAACCCCAGCTATTGATTGTAAACAAACAAAATCCAAACAATTCCCCCCACTATATATATTTTTTAAACAAATATTGAATTTTACCAATAACTACTAGTAAACCCAGCTAAAAGATATGGTTATTATGTATTGTCAAAAATAATAACAATATTTCATAAAGGCAAATTAACAAATTCCTAGTGCTGTTCTAGTCGTGTTTATTGTGGAATGCCACCTAATGCACACGAAGTTTTATGAAAACTGGCCAAAATATGATTATGAATATTCTCAGCGGTTTCCTACACCTATTAGGCAAAAATTAAAATGCACAGAATGAAAATAATTTTCCCTCATTAAAATAATTTAATTATATTGTGTAATTATTACTCGTAAAACATCATGTTTATTACTTATATCACTTTTAACTGTATTTAAGTAGAGATAAAGTCAATAAACGAGAATAATATTGTATATTTATTTGGTTTTAAACAACTGGTTAGTATAAAGGGTTTGCCTGTTTTAGGAAAAACATGTTTTTGCTGTTATTAAATGTTGTTGTTCATTGTAATCAGTGGGCTATAGCATTAATCTTTGCTTCAACATTTGTAAGTTCAATGTTATTCACATTACCAGGAAAAGAAGGAGGAAACAGCTATACGTTTGGTAGGTATCGGCTATGTATTTCCCAAACGGCTAAATGAGATCAATGAAATGAAACTAATGGGTGTGATTTTCGATAGAGAACAAGGACATGGACTGTTAACAAGGCACACTCTACTCTTTCACATATAGACAGATGTATAATTAATAAAAAAATAGGAATTAACGAGAGGAATTGAACGTGCGTCAGAGAAAATTGAAATGAATGGGCTTAACCCCCCCCTCCTTCGTAATAGATATTAACTGATAACTAGGATTCGCCATAACACACACACACACACACACACACACACACACACACACACACACACACACACACACACACACACACACACACACACACACACACACGACTGTCTCGTATATACCGGATTATCACAAGGACACACTGCAAACTACTGGGTCGCGAAAAAAAACGTTTTTTCCCAATATAGTTTCGAGGTTTGCCTCTGATCTGCCGCCCTTAACCTACGAAGTATCGGCAGAAAGAAAATTTACTAGATTTTACAGAATAAATTGACCGTTCTTTTATATGTAAGAAGCGATAATAATTAGATTGCATTGTACAATTTGGTCTAAAAAATAAAATTAACTATGCGGTCTATGGATAGTTCAATGAAATTTTCACCAGGCCACGTTAGTTTCTCCATGAAATAAATCGCGATAGAAAAGTGGGGAAATTCTTCTTCTTTTCTTTGTTTTGAGGATGTTTAGAAAAATATTCCTCAGGACAAGGAGCTTTAATACACTGGATTGTAGATATGACGGAGCTGGATTCACGGCCTCGCCCACAGGCGATAAACAAAAATGATTTATCAGGGATAAGTTAGCAGAGGTCCTAAATCCATCGAGTGACGCCATTTATACAAGCTGGTAGCAGAGTGGAATGTTCCCCCGTCGGCGGACCACCTTCCAAACCGGTCTCTTCCTCGGATCCTGGCTCGAACATCTCCCTTCGGCCTGGTCTCATAACGAAAACGTTTAGAAAAATATCATTGGTCTGCCCTTTGACGATGCCGTTTTAGCGTGTTATTTTCGATTTATGCTCATAAAACGCTTAAAATGTTCAATCACAGATTGTAAATTTTTTTAACGAAAATAATTGATGGTACAAGATGTTTTAATGCCAAGGAACAATAAGACTTAGTAAAAGGGTTTTCACTCAAGAAATAATGAAGATTACGTAATTCGTGTTCGTAAAATTCGTTATCATCACCCAAATACAAAACTTTCATTTCTTTCAAAATGAAAAGGGTGATTTTCGTAATAACAAGTACCAATCAGAAATTTCATTTAATTGTTAATTTATTCTTCAAAAAGAAAATAGTATACGATTGTAATATATGGTAAAATCAGTTTTTTTGAAAATCAAAAAAAAAGAATTAGCTTTCTTATTTTGATTATTCAAAAATCGTGAGATGCGTCTGGTGTGATGTAGGTTTCAGAAAAACATTTTCTTTATCTTGCCAACGTTTCGAACTTTATTGAAATCATCTTCAGGGCTCAAAGTGTTTGTCATCTGTGTAATTGTGCCCACTCTCAACACGACACGCAAGAATGGCACACTTACGCAGAAAGTAAACACTCTGAACCCTGAGGATGATCTCAATAAAGATCGAATCGTTGGCACGATAAAGAAAATGTTTTTCTGAAACCTACATCACACCAGACCGCATCTCACGATTTCTGAATAATTATTGATTAACGGTCACTAATCACCACACATTTCTTATTTTGATTACTGTGGTTTCCGTTGAATTTGGGTTATGGTCAAAAGGACAAATACTAGTTTTGTATCAACGCCAAGCTTTCGACAATTTTCTCAGATAATAAAATAATACAATTTTTTGTTTCGTTTTGGCTACTCACAGAAACTCAAGTCAATATGTAAACAAAGGTTATACATCGTGTCACACTCATCGTTTACAACCACTTCTTCACACACTTATTTTAAGATATATGTATATAAATGAATAAATAAATATAAAACTTGTTACAGGTACATATATCACAGGTGTTTGACAAGATGAATTGCAATACTTGTTATCACGTGGGAGGTTCTTTGACACTGCCACCAACTAAAAACTTTTTTGCAAGGATTTTTAAAAACTATTAGCCCAGCCTGTTTAACCTACCTTACGCATAATAAATAGTTAAATAAATAATTACGTAAATAATCCTTTTATAAATAACTAAAAAATGCATTTCTAAAATTCCCGCGTGGCGACGCCTTGTCCTGTTCTAAAATCCTATTGCATATTATACACAAACCGTTAACATCAGTTGGTGACCCTAAATCCCTGATTAATAGGCTAATGGAAAATAGGACGTTGACACATAGAGAAAGAACACCAGTAGTAGAGAGAAAGGTTCATCAACCTGTAACGAATGTCACTGAAACTTCGAACAAATTAAAAAAGTTATTAGAAAGAAAAATAGAAGGTGTGAAGGTTGTTTAAAATACAATAATAATGTAGGATAAAACCTCTATACCAAACTGAAATGTAAAGAATCTCCTTCACAAAAATAAAATGTTGTATATTGCGTTAAATGTAAAAATTTCCCGGTAGTTTATTATGGTCAAACCAAACAATACCGTCAACATAAATATGATTGCGATTATGAAGAAAGACCTGGAACTGCGTTATCGAAACATAAACAAGCTAAAAGTCATGGTTTTGACTGTAATAACGTCAGAATCATGACCACAGGTTGCCGCCTTGTGAAAGAAATTATGTACATTCACCAGGATAGCAATTGTTGCAATTTGAAAACTGATATTAATAGTTTGAGTATAATATGCAATTGATTATTTGGAGGTCGGAAGATGCGGTCTGGTGTGAGACATTTTCTTTATCGTGCCAACGTTTCGATCTTTATTGAGATCATCTTCAGGGCCTGAGTGCCCTCTCAACTCGACACACAAGAATGACATATCTACGAGAAAACAAACACTTTGAGCTCTGAAGATGATCTCAATAAAGATCGAAACGTTGGCACGGCAAAGAAAATGTTTTTCTAAAACCTACGTCACACCAGACCGCATCTCACGACCTCCAAATAATCATTATGAAACGGTCACTAAATATCACACATAATATACAATGGGATTTTAGAACAGGACAAGGCCCCTATTTTAGCCATGTTTTTAATTTATTTATTCATTTATTTATTTATGTACATACATCTTAAAATAAGTGTGTGAAGAAGAGGTTGTAATATAGTGACATGATATATAACCATTTTTTTACATATTGACTGAGTATCTGTGAGTGGCCCAAAAGAAAAAAAAAATCATTTTATTAATCTTTATCTGTCTGTGTCGTGCCTGAGGGAGACAATAAAAATTGTCGAAAGATTGGCATTGATACAACACTAGTATTTGTCCTTTTGGCCACAACCCAAATTCAACGGAAACATAGGTATTGAACTTTGGTCGATTGCATAGGATCCATTATTTTGATTACTCATAAAATGGAGAAGCTTGGATAATTGCTGTTCATATATTCAATTTGTACAATTTCCACAAGTCACTTATTCATTTTCAAAGTTCATTTGCAACATAAAGAAAAGGGTAGTTTTGAATTTTAAAAATATATTTGTTTTGATTTTTCCCAAAAGAAACAAAGACGAATTCACTAATTCCTTTTAATTAAAAATAACTGTAGAACAACTAATTGTATGATATTTTTGCATAACTCCATTACTAACATTTCGTTTGGCACACAACAAAAATGGTACGTACTCACGATAAAACGTTCTGTTCACACGCATCAATTATAGAAACTTGTATAATTTCGTTGTTTGTACCACCAAACCGTTCGTTGGCCCCACGATAAAAATTGCGATCTTATATGTGCGATATATATATTTCCTGTAAGAACCATGAAAAAATTCCTTTGATACAGTTAACATGCATCAAACGCAAAAATCTCATTAATGATGTAATTTAGTAACAATATATTTTTTACTAATCCCTTCTACTATACAGAAAATTGAATGGATTTTGAAATAATTACTGAATAAAACTAGTCGTTCAATAATTAGTAAATTAAGATGTTCTAGGCAACACTACATTTTATTTATTATATGTAATACGCGAGCAAATGGACAAAGCCGGACCAATTCTTACACAAGACCCTTTTCGAACCTATCTCCAGCAAAAGAGATCCTGAGGATCCATACAAGTCCAAAAAAGCCACCGGAAGACCCCACGACGCTTCCTAACCTGTCCGCCCGGCGGATTTAAAACTATTGATTTCAAACTCAGTAAAAGAAGAATGGAAAAACCGCTGGGCTCGTAAAAATAGAAATAACCCTGCCAAACTGTGGCAAGTTAAAACAGACGCCAGTCCCTGGTCCACGAGAACAGGGTCGAAAAGGGAAAAGGCAATACCAGCAAGACTGCGCATAGGTCATATAAGAATAACTCATAGACACGTTCTGGCCGGAAAGCGACCGCGTAGGTGCCTGTTATGCATGGACAGTCGAGCACCTTTTTAATACTAAAAAGCTTAACATATTATGTTGGCAGTATTTGGGCATATCGTCAGACTTGTGCGAAGTCTTGGGGCATGGCGGCAAGCACAGATCGCTATTGCGGCTATAGGAATTTTTAAATGTATGTAGTGTTTGTTGTGTCTATGTTGTGTTTATGTTAATGTATAAGGATAAATGTAATTAGTTAGCGTGAAAGGAAGTGCTTTAATGTCCAATTAATCGTTGGGCGTCATCGACAAGAGGACAGCATCACTTTAGAATACTTATTCCAAATTAACCTCAAATAAAATTCCAATGTGTGGTGATTAGTGACCGTTAGTCGATAATTATTCAGAAATCGTGAGATGCGGTAAAATTCCAATGTCAAGATTTGAACGCAGAACTGTGCTACTAAGCAGTCTGTATTGAACCATGACATGCAGCTATAGAACTGTGCCAAAAGGATTATTGTGCAAATAGAACGAAATAGTGCGGAACATCCTAACAGTAATTTAGACATTGATATGGATAATGAATATTTAGAGATCGTGAGATGCGGTCTGGTTGACGTAGGTTTTAGACAAACATTTTCTTTATCATGCCAACGCCGAACTATCTTTATTGAGATCATCCTCAGGGCTCATCATCTCACGATCTCCAAATCATCATTGGCTAACGGTCACTAAACTCCACACAGATATGGATAATATTAAGAGAGAACCAAATTTTATTACAGCCCTGACTTAGAGGCAAGACGTGACGAAGCTCCTGGATCCTTGATGTAAAGATTGGAATTAGTAAGTAAGTAGAATCGAGGGACGAAGGTTTCAATTTGATTCATCGAGCAAATACGACTGGAACATCATAATAACTCGGCACCTAATGAAATTTGTCATGTACGAAAGTAAGGTTTCGAAACTTAAATTCTTAACCGCAAAACACTTGCCAATAATTATTGACTTCAATAATGTAGGATGATTATAGTAAAATATTTTGTTTGTCTAAAGATTTCTATTCCTATGATGCTAGCTTATTGTAAAAAAAGACTTATTTTTACAGTATAGCCTTTTTTGTAATGTTTAATTTTATGTCGGTATCGTTAAGTCGAATAACGGGCCTCAATATGAATTTTCAAAGCCAAGTAGCTCTTCGTATCAAGGTTTGTTTCCTCCCAGTTCAATTGCTTTGGCGAAGCTCCAAACTTTTCTTCGCTCCCATTAAGCAGTTGTTTTCTTCACATTTAAAGGCAAATAAACCGTATAAAAAGCCTTGTTAAAACATGCATAGAAAGTTTGGAATATATTGTTGGATAGACTGTATTTTTTAAAGAAATCCGGTCATCTTTTAACAAAAAACAAAAACGACTTGAGCGATATCGCGGATTTGAATTTAAAAGTGCAATGTGACGTTGAAAGTGGAAGAAAAGTCGAATTTCAAATTCAAATATTTTCTTTAGCGTAACAACGTAAATTCAGGAGGATTTCATCTTTATAACTAGGGTCATATGTTCCATGGAGAAACAGACCCCAAAAAAACAGACGGCTCATAAACTGCAAGAGTTAAGTAGGAAAATGTGGCCTTCGGACGTCGCTAAAATGCATTTATTATCCTTGTTAAATTGTTAAGTTTAGAACCAGCCCGCCAATTACGACAGTGCGACTGACACGTCTCTTTGCTTGTTACTTCCCGGTTCGCCCCCTTTCCACCTCAGCCCTCAGCAGGAGAATAAATTGTCTCCGGGTAAGAGCATAAAAGTTTGTAATTCACAGCTTCCTGGCCACCTGAGACAATTTTCCTCCTATTAAGTTCCATCTGGCTATGTTGAACACGTCCGAATTATGGCAGCTATGATAAGGCTGTAGACACTTTTTGCAACATATTTTATCATCGCACTTCGACGTGTTCATTGATTTCTTTTATTCTTCAGTGTTTGTAATAATATTACTTTTATTCAACTTTTCATTTAATTAATTAGAAAATCTCGCGCCCTGTTGTCTACGTCAGATGCCTACTCTACTTTAAAAAAAAGTTACCAGACAATACGGCAAGAAACATTGCAGGCTGCAGTAAAATTGTTCTTGGCTAACTAAATGAATTTTGTTATTCTTAGGGGACTCTAGTCCCAAAATAATGTATTTTCTCTCTCAATGAATCCAAGTCCTAACATTCATATTTTCACACAAATAGAGCAGCCCAAGAACAGCGAATTCCATTTGCAAATATTTACAGTAAAATACCTTTGTATGATAGCACTATCATTGTCAGTAGGCTATACTGGAATTGTCGTATCAAATAGTAACTAGAACTCGGAATCAAACAGAGAGGCTTGTAGGAGGATTGTATCGGCTGATTGACGGAAACTTCATTTTGTCTCATTCAATAAACTTATGCTTTATTCCAACCAGCTATAGTGTGCTAAAGACTATTGGCCAAACTGAACAACCTATTGCGAAACATCGTAGTATATAGTAACAGTAACTCCATACGTAAGATACGAATACTGTTAAGCAATCTAAAAGACTCCAAATGACTTAGGTTTTTTGAGAGAAACTGCACTATGTCCCTTATGTTTCATAAGCGACATATATTGAACTATGGAATAGACTTACGGAGCTCTGCCAGAGGAGTATTGTGTAAATCGTATAGAAAGAGTAACGTCTTAGCAAAAGCTCCAGTTGGACATAGATACTATTAGATAGATCGAAATTTGTATTGCTTCATTGACATCGAATCCATCACGTCAAAGACGAGCTCCTCGATCTAGGATCGAGGATTAGATGGACTGTTTTTTGAGAGAAACTTCATTCGTAACAATAAGCATATGATTGATAAGAAAATAAATGGCATCTAGCTATGAATTTCACGAAGCGTATTGTGCACATAGAATTATGTAGCGCGTATCTGTTGAGATTTTTGGTCATTATAGATCATTTCGATCATAGCTGGATCTTTTGAAACCATCTAGTCCTCGGGCCATATGGTCTATCGAATGAACCATATGGCTACAGCTATAATTAGTTCTCGTGTACTCTAGTAAGCTACTTTTTGCTGTTTCTTCTCCGGGTCGGTGTGCCCAAGGTATGATCATGAGGTCCACAAATCCACCGCCAGGTTCTCCGCACACCACATGTACTTGTATGTGCTTAACCACCCGCATCAGAGGTGCCACATCAGATGCACCAGAGCTGCCAACCTATGAATTGATAAGCTATCATGTTTTCATAGCCCAGTTACAAAGCCCCCCACCCCAAGGCGTACATCGTCTAGAGTTTTAAGTACTAGGAGTAACATTACTTAGGCGGAGGTTTTTATTTACCTAATGTCTCCTTCTAGGAGATGGCCAAATGTCGGATGTCAGAAAAGATAGGTAGACCAAACCGACGCGGGGTAGAGGATAACGACCAAATTCATCTCATCACCCCTCATTAAATACTTAGAAATCTTACAAAAGTGTAGATTTGTTGAGCGAGTTTGATATACGGTTGTGTCAGAATTCAAGTACACCTACAAAAGTACTGTGTCACATCGGTACAGATAACCGTGATATGGAAAAAGCTAGAACCAAAATCTCCTTGAAAACTCAGTGTATTAGTCAGAAAACCCAGAGAACCAAGATTAAGTAGAATTCACTATTTTCGTGGTCCGCTTGACCAATTAATACTTTACAATTAATTAAGGTTTTTAGTTGAGATGAAAAAAAGCTAATGGCACAAGAGGGATTCGAACCCACGACCTTCGGCTTGAAACGCCGCTGCTCTACCACCTGAGCTAACGTGACCTCGATCCACTCGGACATCAACTCCCCATTTCAACCCTCAACCATTAAGTAGAATAAAACGACAAAATAAAGTATTAGTGATTAAGTTAGTGTACATTGTTATTAAAAACCAAGGCTGCTGTTGAGTAATGTCTTTTTTTCAAAGCCACTATTTTACGTTAGATAAAAATTACTCACTGATTTTTATTGATCGAATTGAATGTACCTGTGCAAACGGGGTTCTAATTTTCAAAATATATTTATAAAGTAATAAATGGACTATCATGGTAGCCCATCAGATGGCAAAAAGGCCCGATCATTCATAAATAAAAGAAGAATTTGATAAAGGTATTAATGGATCCGGCGAGGACGCAATATACTAAAACTGCTCCCTTGAACAGCCGAAAAATGATTAGCACCATAAATTCCCCGTTGAAACATGAACACGAATAACATATGGCGGTGTGACCTAGGGGCTGTTCGAGCTTAGGTGGGAAGCATAAATAAGTCGCGGACGTCTCATTAGCTTGAGGCGAGTTGTTTATGCTCTTTGTAATTACGAAGGCGTGGGCCCTTCAATTAACGCCGGGCTGTGCGAAAAACTACGCTCGTGTACATTTCAAGTAGAAATAAAGTACATAGTGATTTGAAGTTGTTTAATCTGCGTACTCCGTTCTGTTTTTGAGAATAAATAAAAAAAAAACGAATATTTATCGAATTTTTTATGGAACATTAATTTATAAAACCAAGACTAAAACCGAAACTAGGTTGTCCACAACATAAATTTGATTGAACTCACTGTCAACTAATCGTCGGCTCGCAGACCCAGTTTGATTGCAAAATAGTTTAGGCTCTCCTGCTTTGAAAATGCTGCTCAACTCCTTTTGTGGTCATGCGTGAAATTTTAGAAATCGAATTTATTTTCTTTATTTATATCGTTTGTTACATTAGTGTTAATTTATATGATAATTCGATTTGAGTTTATGGTTGAGACGAATTAGAATTCTACATTCCGTCTAGATACGATTTAAAAGAACCCAAGTAATTTTAAAACTTAATTAGATATTACGCATTAGAAAAATGTAGTAATGTTTTCATGCATGTGAGATTAAAAAATCGAATAAAATAACTAGTTATATTAATAGGAAAATAAATGAAGAAAATGTTAATTAAATAATAACTGCAATTTTTTAAAGTTGGTCTCTAACAGTTTCATCGATAAAAAACAAATGAAAAAATAATTGTAATGTAAAATAAATTTAAAGATTTTTTTTCTATATTCTATCTATTTTTTTTCTATATTCTATTTACCCTTTCAAACACTACATTCATACACATAAATACATACAGTACACTCATTCCGTTTGGTCGGTGGAGTACTTGATATTCCTCCACCGACCTAAACTCAAACTAATCTAGATTGGGGTCGATGGAGTACTTTTATAAGTATTCCGCCATCGACCCCGAACACACGCTCTCAACGTTCGAGGGGCGATGATGACGTTATATTTCACCCCACGCCTCGCCATTCACGCTAATAAATACACATTCAGACAATACATATAGACACACAACACATAAGACATATTATATACAATAAAAAAAACCCAATTTCCCCTAAAAAGCGAAACAGGGGACCCAGAAACCCGCTGCAGTGCTCGAGTACCATTTTCAGATTGGATGGCATGCCTACACGCTCCCTATAGGGAGCCAAGGCATGACATATTTCCAGTATGTGGGACACAACAAGCAACCTTTCTCTGCATAAGGGGCACCTGCGCGGGCTTTGGCTCAAGAGCAGGGGTCCGTGTGTCAACCGCGCTTGGCCTATTCTTAATTGGTAAGGACGATTCCTTGTTTCCGTGTAACGTGAAACTCAGCTTACGAGCAAACCCGGTGTTATGCCGTGAAATTTATTCCTTTATTAAACGTTGATAATGTATAATTTAAGTATAATAGAGCAATCCCTGTGAATACCCCGGGTTTGAAAAGATCAATACACCCATGAAAATTTTGCCCGACGGCGCATTTTCTAAAAAATGAGCTTGTCAGATTAAACGTGATTTATAGTGATTTCGTGATGGCGTTCGTCGACTAAGCAGTTCCGCGGCTATAATTTATTTTGCGAAACTGTACAATAATTCTGTTCTGTTAGGGGCTCAATGTGGGAGGTGTCGCCTGACCTAAACCTACCGGTAAAGAATCAACGTTATCGCAGATTAAATGTCTATTAGTATGTGGTTTTAATTGATGTTTAACACCGCCAAACGGGCAAGCTTGTTAAGATATGTTAATGTACTTCCAGAAGTGAAGCAAATCTTAAACTCTACTTACAAAATGGAAAACCTGCTATTTTCTCGTATCCCCTACCTGAAACAATAGAATAATTCATTAATTCATTATTAACATTATCTTTTTCTGGCTTCTTTATAATTGATAGCTAGATAGTTAGAAGATGGTTGTCTTGGTAATAGGTGTTTAAGTAATATAATTTATTATACTCTTCTTACCACCAAGGTTACACTATGCAAAACAGTAATAATATGGGTTTAATTTAGGTTTTAATTTACTTTTGCATTAATTAAAGGCAAATATTTACATGTATTAACTTTATTTTTATTTTTTATTTATTTTTTTAATGGGGGTATTACAACTACGAGATTATATGATCGGGGTGCCGATGTTTTTGAAAAAACACCCATTTGTGAGTATGTCGGGTTCGAATGCAGGGCCGCTGGATTCGAACCCGGGGCCTTTACCTTACAGTGATGACCGCCGTGTCACCGCGTAAACCGACGCCACCGACATTAACTTTATTTATATACCAGCAGTTGCAGAGCGTAAGAGCGAGAATGAGAGAGAGAGAGTGAGTGAGAGAAGAGAGAGAAAGTGAGAGAGAGAGAGAGAGAGTGAGGGAGTGAGAGAGAGAGTGAGTGAGAGAAGAGAGAGAAAGTGAGAGAGAGAGAGAGAGAGAGAGAGAGAGAGAGAGAGAGAGAGAGAAATTCAAATTTATTTAAATTTCAATGTAATGTAATTTTTATGTCACTAATTAATCAATTTTCTCGATTTATATCACAACAATTTTTAAATTACAAATTCATGTTGATAATTACATATAAATTGTTCGCGTTAATTTACAAACAAACAAAAAAAACATTGCGGATGTTGCTACAGATTAATTACCTCTATGTTCTACGAAGTTTTCTATTACATTTCCAATTTATTACTTACTTGAGTTGATGTCATTTTTATGTTCCTAAAACAAAATTAAACTTATCTTAATGTGGGGTCAATAACACGGCGCATCCGTTTATAGAGGCACCGGAGACTGGTTAATATCGGAATAAACATTATCCAGGAGTTTCTACAAAGGGGAAAAACAAACAAACAAATAAAGACTGTTACTATTATGCAAACACATTCCAAGTGGCGTACAACTTTTATAGTTATGTCTTAATATGTAAATCAGGCTCAGTCCCTCCCACATAATTGGTGACTGACGGATACTTCAGATCGTTAACTTTTAATAAGGGGGGATAATTATTTTAATATGATGCCCACATAGTCTTCTAGCAAGCTAACAAAAGGATAATTATTTTTTAAATGTTCACCAATGCGATTTTTTCATTATTTAATTTATGATTAGGTATCGTTTAACTGATTTAATCCTGGAGTTGAAATTTTTAGGGTTCAAGGATGGTGGAATAGCAATAAATCACTTTCTTTATAACAAACGGGGCCATAATAAAAAATTTATTGGGGAGGTCCATTTTGTCAAGTTTTTATTCAATTATTCATTATAAAGTATTCAATATTCACAAATAATCCACAAGAAGATACGTCAACCAATCAGTTGATCACAACCAAACAGTATGTCACTAGACAGATCCTACTTTTTTAATTTAACAATTTTGAAACATGTAAAACCCAAAACAAGTAAATCTTGACTTCTAACTAACACGAAAAGAGGATCAAGAATTTGTTGAAACAATGCAGAACTAGTGAGGTTAGTGTGCTTTCTATATAACCAAAACCGTCTGTTATATATAACGAATCCCAGGAATAACAACACAATTAAAAAGGTTCTGAAATGCAGTTATCAATAGATTGGGATCTAAAAGAAACTTAATTCCACCCGATACCACCGGGCACGGATTGAAAGAACCAGCCAACAGTGTCACTCGATATGAGGGATTAAGGAAGAGACGAAAGGGTCTCGTGACAAATTGTGGTTTAAGGTAACGTGGTGGGATCTCAAAACAGGAAAGTTTTGATAAGCTTTGGGGCAATTGGGTTAAAATGGATTAAGTTTTTTTTGTGGGGGGATTGTACGCCAAGATTCTGTCTAGGTATAGTTAACTTATTGAATGTTAAACACACAACAGGTCCAAGATCTGGAAAATCACGCAAATACATAATATCATATCTGTTGCAGTTAAGGGCCCAAGTTGAGCGTGGAAAAACGATTTAAAAAACACATTCATCACGAACCAATTTTAAACCATTCCAAAGCTCTAACTCATACCAACTACAATTAACAGTGCTCGATTTGCGAAATGGTTTGATAATTAGTTCTTGCTTATAATTATTCAATATTATAAACCGTGTAATTGAACTTATATTTTTTAAATCACAAATTGTTTTAAAAATCGACGATACCGTAGCACCCCTGCTGTTGTAAAGTAATCTAACACGAATAGCATGGAGGAGTGGTACAAATTTAAAATTCAAATTCCCTCTTTCATGAAAATATTTAGTATAGGATGTCTTCCCGCATAATTTCCATCTCAGCAGCTTTTTGGTTTTGTTTCTATTGTGAGCTTCTTTCGTCTGGGATAAAAATTATTTGGAGGTTTTTGTTCGAGAATGAACATTATTTCCTATAGGCGTGGTCTCGTCATGTCTTTTAAAAGTTTATTTCAGTATTTTTGCGTGATGTCAAAAGGGTATGTATATTTTTCGGTCATACATATTGGTAGATCGACGTCAAAGCACCTAAGCACGATGGTAAGGAGCCGGCTTAGTTTTGAAATTTGAGGCTCCGCAGTCTCCTTGATCTAAGGTTGGTTTTAATTACTATATTTAAAATAACTATAACAAATTTCACCACATGAAAATTTTTTACACATATGTTATAACTTATAATTTAAAAAAGAAAAATAATTAAAACAGCTTTGCATTTTGTATTTCGGACAAATTCATCAATATACAGATGTGTATGAAAAATTTCGATATAAATGTACCATATTATTTTTTATTTAAAAATTGGTCTATCCGTGCAGTTTATAAGGGAATTTTATAGTTAACCACACACTGTATCCAACTGCAGTTAAGTGAAATATGAAGAAGCCGAACATGTAGTACTGGTTGTCGTATAATTCAATCACGAAATTATCATAATGCAAATATGATGTGAACATTATGCTCATTGTGACAAACAAACTGTATACTGTGCTCCTCATCGTCTCTGGAGATTCCAACAAAATAAACCTGAAGTAAGAGATAGTGCAGATGGCGTTCGCTAAGCTTATTAGAAAAATCTGCAGAAACAGATCAGTATCGAAGAACAGGATTGGATTTTCGATTCTGTAAAGTTTTTTAGGACAGTTTTTGTTGGATCCGTCAAGTTTCTCAAATAGGAACAAAACGTACACAGCTCCGGCTTCCATGCGTAAAGAATTGATTTTGCACGGGTTCTCCGAGTCCTTAGTATTTCCGACTGTAATGGCATAGTTGCCAGGTATAACCTTTACCAGTTCTTCCGCCTTCGTTCTTATCACAACATTCCAATTCCCAGTTGATTCGATGAAATGGCTCACTACGGGACTAGGATAGGGTGAGATAACTAAGTACTTCGCCATCGATTGATCTCCCTCTTTTGCATGGGTTTTCAAGTTTTTCAGGTGTATCGATTCTGTTTTGGTGACGATAAAGTTTGCCATGTCGCCAAATTCTGATGTGTAATTTAATACTTCATTCGTATTGTTTCCTTGTCGAGAAATGACGAAACCTAACAATTCAAACAGTTTGATATTATTAATTAGCTCTACTTCACGTTCTACTATGTTGACTTCTATTGGGTCTGGATTATTGTACGTAACAGTCAAAGTGGTATCCATCGCGTTATAAAATCTTATATTTGTTTCGTTTGGTTTAGGCAAATATGTGATATTTTCTGATAAATTCGATTGAATGAGAACAGCTGATAAATATGCTAGCAGCAAGATAAAATACCCGAGTGGTATTAAATACATACATCGTCTTAATCGTCCGGATATCAGGGGAAGAAAGCAGAATTCTATTAAGGGGAACAAGATCAATTCGTAAGTCATTATCAGCAGCTTTACGTCTATATGCTTATTCCCGATAAACTTCGCCTGGTAGAGGGTCAATGCAGTGACTATAAAGGTAAGATTGACGAATAGCACACCGATAATAATAAACGGAATCACTTTCCATAAATAAACAGTCTGGCGAACGACAAATTGATTGTAAAACTCTTTTGCCCGGCACAGCCAATGGTCGAGATAATCTTTGAGCAACTCTTCTCGAATTGGATCCTGCGCTGGGAAAGGTGCGAGTAAGACTCTCTGGAAGACTGTTGAAATTGTATCTGTGGGTAAGACTCTCTTGAAAACGTCAGAAATTCCATCAAATTGGTTTCGTTTACTAGCATCGGGTTCTTTTTTTTCGGCTTTGGTCTTTACGGGATTTTCACTTGGTACAACTACTAAAGATGCACGACTTTTAGAACGTAATCTTTGTTTATGCTTTTTCCCACGAACGCATAAACCTCTGACGCCAGAAAGAAAAACACCTAAACACGTTCTCCATGTATATTGGTCGGCCCGTTCCACATGAAGCCTCTTCGCAATAAATATTTTCAAGAAAATATGAATCCCAGTAATTCCAATGATGCCAGCAATGAAGTGATGCCATGTTGATTGAACGCCCTGCGCTAAGTGAAACTTATGTATTATAAATCTGTTTATAAGCCTTGTATAAACTAATCCGAATATTATATATCTGACACTGTCCACATTTGAAGGCACTTTAATCTGCTCCAGTATCATTACATTTCTGGTAGGAGAGATTCCGAGATACAATACAATTGGAAACGCGGCTAACACATAAACCAATTCTTTTAAATCTATGTTGTCAATGTGAACGTTGCAATCCAAAGCGGCAAAGCAGTACGCTACAATTGTAAACAGGTGTCCTAGCATAAAGACGTTCAATTTACCTCGTTTATTGTCCGTATAATACGCCCAAACCATAATTGACCATGAGATTATAAATACAACCCAAATGCTGACTTCGCCAGGAAAAATTATTTCCAAACTGAGTTCAGCGTTGACGTGGAGTTGGTACACAATTTCTATCCAAAAGACGAAGTAGCTGAAAATGATGTCGATCATCCATAAACCGAATAATAATAACCACATCCTGAACGATTCTTTTAAATATTACTTTCATTTCACTCACACAACAATGTATATCATATGTTGACAAATAAAATCGATAAATTCACTATTAGAGTTTTTTTATTTATGAGCAATTAGTAAATGTACCTATATACAAATTTGAGAGATCTGACTGACCATGTTGTTGGGAAAAGAAGCCTTGTTGGAGCAGGATAATAGGTTAGATCACGAGACCATCGCCGTTTTGGAAGGGGTTGGATATTGAGGAAAGAACAGTGGATGGTGGGTTAGGGTGAAGGGATAGCTAAGAGTAGTAATTATGAAAAAATATTTGTTTCATATCTTACACGAATTTCTATGGCTTTGTGAATCGTTAGATTGGTGACAGAAGGGAGAGTTGAGGATGCAGCGGAGGACTCTGGATTGCTGGAGGATTTGGCCAGCCCCAAAGCTCGAAAGTCCCAATTGGTCTGTGTGTTTTGTTTACTGATTAGATTAGATTAGGAAAAGAATTCGGCCTATTTAGGACCTACATGTCGCGTCCAGCATTGGTCTATTGTGCACATCTATTGTGTCTAGAACTTTTCCTTAAGCTTAAGAATTTTTACTCCGATCCGAAAGTTTTTTCAAAGACAAGTATATCCTTCAGGCATGGGTTTTTCCTTTCCCAGGAGTAGAAATTTCAGCCTCATAAGCCTTCGCATCAACAGACATGTTCCACTGTCTCTTCTTATTCCTGGCAATACCTGCACAGGTTTTGTTTCTGCAGCCCCGAGTCTATATATATCACTCCACAGTCTGCAGTGTCCAGTCAGCAGTCCAACTAGTATTCTATACCTAAACCGTCCTAAATTTAGTAGTTCTGCGTTTGTTGTTTGATAAACTTTTTCGCTTTCCTATGTCGGGGCTACATTCGCATTGAATCGAGGACTTATTTTTAATCCATAGTCAGATGGATCCACGTTTTTGGCAGTTTGATGTGCTACAAAATGATTCAGAGTCAACAGCTGTCCTCATTGATATTTTCTTGGTTAATTTATTGAACTCTTCGTTGCTCTCTGCCATATGCATCCTGGTACCCAGACAAGGGTAATTTTGTATCCCCAACTGACATGGCTATAATGATAGAAGTTATAAATGATGGGGTGAGTGTGTAGTTCAATCCTTTTTAAAAAAGATGGTTCCTACTCACATTAAGTTGTTTCGCAACAATCCGAATTTCGAGCCCTTTAGCTCATCGTCAGGTTGAAGGGTTTCCACAAACACGTCTCTCGACATGAATTGTAGAAGTGAACCCTCTGATACCCCCGCCAACGCGACGTTCCAATGAGGAGCTGGGTTTTTAATGGCGCTCAATTTGAACGTGCGAAAAGCGGGAATTAAAACACAAATAACAATTGCAATAGAAAATACTGTAAAAAATTAATTGTAAATTAGTGATAATAATTTCTAATTATTTCATTTTTTAAATTTATTTATTTTTTTTATATTTTTTATCTTTAATCACTAATTTACAATTAATTTTTTACAATATTTTCTATTACAATTGTTATTTGTGTTATAATTCCCGCTTTTCGCACGTTCAAATTGAGCGCCATTAAAAACCCACCTCCTCATTGGAACGTCGCGTTGGCGGGGGTATCAGAGGGTTCACTTCTACAATTCATGTCGAGAGACGTGTTTGTGGAAACCCTTCAACCTGGGGTTGAGCTAAAGGGCTCGAAATCCGGATTGTTGCGAAACAACTTAATGTGAGTAGGAACCATCTTTTTTAAAAAGGATTGGCTATAATGATGTGATCCTTCCTTTCTGATTGTTTTGTGAAAACTTATATTACTACTGTTCTACTAACTAGCACATGGTAAGTAAACCAAAACATCATATTAAAAGAATTTACATTTATTTAGTTAATAGACTGTGCTAGTGTCTAGCCACAAACCTCTCGTCTTTAGCAACTTAACACGATTAAATCAGCTTGAATACTCCTATTCTGAGTGTAATTTTTTTTCTTTTTATACTAATTCCATGTGTATATTACGGTTATGTCTTATGACTTATTATTATTTTTAAATAGGAATACTATGTATGTAATAGCGACAGAAAGCTAAAAGTTCTAAACATTAATGATTTAAAAAATATGCATTCATAAAAATGCCAGAACATTTTATAAACATTATAAGCGTCCCAATAATTATGCAGTTATTATTTAATCAAAAAAAATTATTGTTCTATTAATTAAGACAGGCATTGTCCCAAGTCGCTTTTGAAGATTCTATCGCCGATGGATAGATGTATAGGGTGTGAGATCCTACGAAATGGAATTGGTATTCAACTCACGTTTTTAATTAACGCTGTTATCTGGGCGTAACATCAGGAGTCGCATTGTACTCATTAAATCCTCGGCAAACCAATTTGGAACTTAGTCGCATCTTAACCGACTTAAAATTTGTCTAGTCGACTGTTTCTCTCAGCAATCCTTTCAATGTTGTGTTCCAAACTAAAATGAAATTTTAACTGTTAATTTCGTAGAACAATAGGCTGTTTTCAACATCAAGGGTGTATCACATATTTCTTACTCCCTACCTTCAAATAAGAAAAAAAAATGAACAATAACCTTTTTAACTATATATACTATATTGACCTATTATTATATTTATATATTCATAGAGTTATTTTATACAACATTTTAAGTTTTTTAATCTAGGGAATAGATATTTTATATATAAGTAACAAGATAAATTTAACATTGAAGAACAAGAATTGAATACTGTAGTATTAACGGTACCGCACTTTATTTTTAACTGCCGTTAATTCTCTCCTATAATGGCCTTTTCGACCTTTTCCCTGCTCTGATCTGATAGAAGAAAGTCCGAGCAGACTTACGGACCCATGTCCTTATACACACCCACAAAGAGACATGGTCACATATCAAGAAGGCCGGGTACTTAAAAGTGGGAGTATTGACCCTAAATAGTCCTCCTCAACAATGACTGAAACAAAACTTTTTTGCCTGAGAATTTAAAAATAATACAAATTCACAGATCATTAAATATTCAATTATTATTAGGTAATAATGTGTGGTGTTTAGTGACCGTTAGCCAATGATTATTTGGAGATCGTGAGATGCGGTCTGGTGTGACGCAGGTTTTAAGAAAAACATTTTCTTTATCGTGCCAACGTTTCAATCTTTATTGAGATCATCTTCAGGGCTTAAAGCGTTTGTTTTCTGGTAGATGTGTCATTCTTGTGTGACGTTGGGCACTCTCAACTCGACACACAAGAATGACACATCTACCAGAAAACAAACACCTGGAGCCTTGAAGATGATCTCAATAAAGATCGAAACTAATTAAGGTTTTTAGTTGAGATCAAAAAGCCAGTGTCACGTGCGGGATTCGACCCCACGACCTTCGGCTAGATACGCCGCTACTCTACCACTTGAGCTATCGTGACTTCGATCCACTCGAACACTAACTTCCCATCTCAACCTCACCTTTTTTGAATTTTCCCTCCTTTTTGCCATTTTTGAAATGTCGTGTAATCTATTTGATTCTCGGCGACAAATGAAATGGCCACGGAGAGCATTAGTGAAGATATACTTCATTTTATCTTATTAAATTCACTCGTTTTCGTGGTCCGCTTGACCAATTAATACCTTTCAATTAATTAAGGTTTTTAGTTGAGATAAAAAGAGTTGAGATGGGAAGTTAGTGCCCGAGAGGATCGAAGTCACGGTAGCTCAAGAGGTAGAGCAGCGGCGTACCTAGCCGAAGATCGTGGGTTCGAATCCCGCTCGTGACACTGACTTTTTTATCTCAACTAAAAACCTTAATTAATTGAAAGATATTAATTGGTCAAGCGGAATACGAAAACTAGTGAATTTAAAAAGATCGAAACGTTGGCACGATAAAGAAAAGTTTTTTTAAAAACCTACGTCACACCAAACGCATCTCACGATCTCCAAATAATTATTAGGTAATAATTTTAGGAGGTGGAGCTTTTACGTAAAGACTCAACGGTAAATATTGTAAAGACGATCCCGATTTACATTTTAAATCGTGTACTAGTCTTTAATAGTATAGGTTAACACGCCATAAGGTAATAATGAACATAAATATTTTTTACTTTATAAATAAACCGAAAGCCACCGCGATCACTGTAAACAACAAGTGGATTTTATTACGTAAGTATTTAGCAATTTTACGATCCCCGTTGCGCCAAAATGTCACCGTACATAAGTCAAATATTTTCCACTATTTTAAGGAGTAATAACAAATTAAACGCGACGCCTTTCGCGAATGTTTATCGCCTGTGTTACATGATCCGGGAGAACACTCGCGCAACGGCATGACACCAATAAACGTCCGACTATTCACATAATTACTTATCCAAGCACCTTATTCCTACCAGCCGACTGGTTGCTAGGTATATCATAACTGTGGCTCATCGTGTGGTCTAGACTTGTTTTTAAACGGTATTTTGGACGGCACTTTTATTTCTTTTTTTTTAACTCATCGTGTAAATCGGTCTTTTAATAGACCAAATATATCGTGATATACGCCTAAATCAAAAATGCCGTTTAAAAAATATATTAATTTATGTCAATAAACAATTTAAAAGAAGTCGAGGTCATTTGAAGCATATGAAAAGAGAGCCGTGACAATTTTTTTTCTCTTTTCCTTAGAGTAAGTTTTATGTGAGTGTGTGTTATTTTAAAAGTTCAATTACATATGGGGGAGTTTTGTGTCCCTGAAGGAGGTTTATATAGAGAGATATACCTAGAAATATTAATTGTCAACCAAAAACGTATCGTATTTAAAGATAAAACAAATGGAACAAATGATTTTGGGTGGGCACTTTTATTTGTATAGCAGTGTACACGTTTAAAGATGATTCTAATATAGCAGATATAGCGGAGGCGGCTGAAAGCATTGGGATCGATGTGATGTGCCGCCCCACCACCGGCACCCCCGCTCCCTTGCAATAATCACATACTATAAAATGTCCACACCCCCGTCGGGTGTAATTACATGGGTCCCGTTTCGCCCAATCTGATTAGAGCGAGAGAGCCGGGAGGGTGAGAACGCGCGAGAATGTCGCAGTGGTGATTTCCACCCCCGGAGTCTCCTCCGTTCCTGATTTGATTAACTCCTCTGCCCGAGTAGCATGGGGGCTCCCATTACCCGATGATTTGATGAGTTCCTAAGTGCATTACTTCACACATTCCGCCACATTTACGCTCTTGTATATCACGATTGGTCCACCCGGCAGGCCCACAACCGCCATCCGGGGCCCATTCGCATCTATTCTAATCTGTTTGAAAACCTACTTGGCTCAAATGTTCATACTACCATTTGTCCCGGAGGAATTAGAAAGCTTACGACTCATGATTGTCATGGGTTGATCCGGCATAGCGGAACAAGTACGACCGATTATTTATGACTCGGAACAAGGAAATACTCCGTCAAAACGGTCAGGTAGTTTTTATAATAGCCCATTTTTTACACTGGAGATCTATTTTGTCAGGAAAACACGTGTTTAACATCTTGCAACCCTTCCCATTGTTATGTGACAGTTGCTGTATTTATACACTTTAATAAGTTCATGGCAAACACATAAAAACTACCTCTACTGGAAATCCAACCCGATTTTTTCGCTCTTCTAACTTAGAATTTAATTTGATTAAAAAAGTAAAGTAAAATAAATTGAGAGACTGCTAAGCAATGAATATGTTGTTTAGTCGATTCCAATATTAAATTGATCTGCCTCTCGCTGTTTGTCAGACCCATAAAGGATGTAGAATATTGGTCCAAGCGTAAAGACTCGAGATGGCAGTATGTGGCACAGTAATAATAAGTCATCCATAAGCCCGTATAATAAGTCATCCCAACGAGTCAGTCATAGGAACAGGGCCTCCAGCGATCCACCGACTTCAAGACCTACGATCCAGCCTGACAACGGTCCTACATCCGCATGGAGGATGAATACTGAGCAAAAGATTTTATTGTAATTAAGGTGAGCCTACCTAAGTTACTCCTTAAACAGGAGGACTTAGTCAATAAGGCACGTTTTCTCTTGACTTTCTCGTAGGGGTACGAGAGAAAGAGAGATATGTGCCACAGTATTCTAAAAATCCGGACAAATCACTTACGAGATCTCCGATTAATATTGTTTTCAGTCATCTACTGGGTATTTGTGGGGCCTGGAGAATCAAATCTTTGATTTGAACTAATATTTGAATATTAGAATATTTGTAAATCCTTAAGACTAACACCCGAACATCCACATATGTTTGAGTAGTTATATACATGTCGAAAATTTTTATTTTAGTAGTAATATTTCCTTCACTCCGTTTGAGGACAATTCATCAGTAAAAAAAAAATCCTCCGGTTTTGACCTGATCACACTACAAACATCCTACTAAATCTCCCAACAAAAATCATAATTTTTTTACCACGTTTATAACTTAGTCCTTAATCTACTTCCCAATCCAATAGAAATTATCAACCATAGTACCTCAAAAAAACCCGGTATCCCCTTAAGTTATAGCGTCCCATCATTTTATTACCATTTGGTAAAATTCTTGAAAAACACCTCCTGAAACACCTGTAACACATATTTAAAAGTTCATTTCATCCCAGTTTGGATTCAGGTGACACCAAGCTACCATTCAATGTTGCCACTGGATCATCCTTCCTTGGGCGGAAGAAATGCAACTCGGTGCCTCTTAGACTTGAGGCTAGCTTTTAATCGAGTATAGCGTTCCGCAACAAATTTGGTCCCATTCTCTATTCAGGTTATATAGAGACATTCCTTTCAATCCCATTACAGATCTCCTCACATATCCAGAGCATACCAAAATCCTTTCAACAAACCCTGACCCAGTAGTAGCCTGGAAGAATGGTTCAAGAAGTGGAAGACCAGAATCGACGTAACGAAAACCCAGGACCTTCATCTTCCGCCGTGTAATCTCATTTCTAATGTACTACACTCTGTTCCTCAGTCAGAAGATTACTTGGAACCCCCACGATCGACTGAAAAGAATAGAACTAAACAGGCAATATAAACTTCACAAAAATCTACTAGATAGATAGACATACTTTATTTACAAAATGAAAGAAATTTAGAGTTAAAAACATTAAAAAAACAGTATTATTATGGCATGGTATTAAGACTGTCAGCAAGAGTTCGGAGTGCATTACTATTCCAAGAATATACATAATTATGTAATTATAAGACAAAGAGAATTTACAGTATCAACTTCAGAGGTTACAATTATTTACATGATTTTCAAATTACAAGATTGAAATGCAATAAACTTTGAAAATAATAAAAATGATACTTGAACGAACCAAAGGTCCCCCATCGGCAAACAGAATTCGCACATAGAAGCCCACAAAATAGAAATTATATGTATTACCTGCGAGAGCAAAAAAGGAAACAAAATAAGTCGAACAGAAAATTAATTCCCTACAGTCCTATAATTCATATCTGCAAAACCAAGCTTTCCGAGCAAAATCAACAAGAACCCGGCAATCCGAGCCGTTCAGAAGGGCTCTAAGCTCTTCCCTCGTCAGAAAACCCTTACCCATATACAGATACCTCAATTCGTTAAGGACCGAGCATCTAGCGAGAAAATGAAATGCATCCTCACGATCACCTGAGTTGCATAGAGAGCACACTGCAATGGCAGGACCCACAACCCAAGGCCTGAATTCAGGAACAACAACTCCCCTCGAATTTTAAACCACCAGCGAAAAAAAAGAGAAGAGAATCATTTGCTGGATCAGAAAAAACATTGCAAGGAGTTAGGGAATGATTCAACTCCTTGTAGAGTTGGAATCTATTTGAATCTACGAGCAATACAACTCTCCCGATGACGAGACCCTATAATATGAAGAAGATTAGAAAACATTTCAGATCACGCTGCAGAATTATCCAAAGAGAACCGAGCCACATTATACCTCTCCGCAAGAGAATTCCAGGATTTGGACCAGGATATGTTACCCTTAATAACTTCAAGTGATATGATTTTTGCCATGCGAGAATCAGGAGCTTGAAGCGATTTCAAAATAAACTTAAAATGTAACCTTAAAGAATAAACAAACAACAGTTCTATGCCAGTCTCAATATACAACATATAATTAGGAGTTGATGATGGCAGGGCAAACAAATTACAAACAAAAAAACGGTGAACTTTTCTATCTCTTCATTCGTGATAGCCACAAAAAGCTACAAGACAGCAGATCAAAAATTATCACTACAAAACTTCTCATCTGCACATCATTAGTATAACAAATCTGGACATACTGAATTTAAAAATTGGGTTCAATTAAGCGTTACAACCGCCAAAGAATCCAATTATTCCAATGCCCAAGCTCTTCACTTCTTCTCGAACCTTACTATCCACACATACGTCCTTACCCCTATTAGTCCTAGAAATCACCAATACTCCATACAAACGCCTCTACAAAATCCTGGGCTCTCATCCCCGCCCCTCTCCCACAAGTTGGATTGATGAATGGGTTCATTGTTTCATTTAATTCATTTCATTTAAGTACGTGTTACGTCAGATTGTAGAGGTTATGTTCTGTGACTTTCAGGCTTTTTTTCAACCCTTACCCATGGTTTTGTTACATAAGGGAAGCTACAATAGTGTAGGAGAAAGATTAGATTTAATATGGAGATGTCATCCGTGTATATGGCTGTAATTGAATTATCATCTGTGGGTATGTCAGAAGTAAAATACCAAATCGTTTACCAATGTAAATATATCAATATTTTTTTAAATTAAATCTATTGCTACAATATTGAAGACGTCCATGTCTAAAACCTTTTTTTCGCCTAGTTCAACAACACTGCCATTAAAGAATGATTAAAATCACAGACAAAAGTTAGTTCAAAGGAGTTATTAAGAACAAGTGCTGAGAATAAACTGAGTCAGGGCCTCGGTTAATGAATTCTTGGCGCGGTGTTGAAAACAAAATTTGGGAGGAATGTTGACCTCATCCAATAGTCATTAAGGTCCCGCTAATGTTGGGAAGTTGGTGCGGAGTGGGTTCTAAGTAACCCGAGGTGGCCCTCGCACTAATATATAACTGGGAGCCACCCCGACCCTTGGCCTTGTTTGCACTTAATCTCCTTCTGGGTACACCTAAGTTGGACTATTAACTCAGAGCGGTCCACTCCGTTCCACGGATGCTCAGCATTCCCTGAGTTGAAGCCCTGTTACTCGGGGGTGGGGCCGAGACTGATTGAAGCCCCGGAGATCGATCGGCCCGGGGTGGCTGCAGTCTTTCGCAGATTTCCGAGAATAGCGCTGCGTGACGGCCGGCTTTAAATTTGATCGTTTTACTTGAAAAATGCTATTTTTACCAAACAGTCTGCATACATAAAATTCATCTAATTTATAGTTTGTGTGTAGAATCATTCATGTTTACAAATATTTGTGTTTTTAATTATTCATGAATGCTTCAGTTAATATGCAAATATAACAGTTTAAAATAATATTTTCTAATGACAGACAGGCTTCATTTCAATTTAATTTTTCTCATTATTTCAGTTGATGGTTTTTATTTAGCTTACGATGGACTTGGACTGAACACCCAGCTATCCTAGAAACAAACCATTGAGGATAGATAGACCAGGATAATCTGATACGAACAAACTACGATTTGATAAAATACGCGTACAAATAAACGTTAAAATTAAGAAGTTGATTATAGCCAGAACGGTTAAACAATTGAACTAGAGGGCGTCAAATGTTCATCACATTCCTAACCTTAAGAGCAATAGAAAATAAATATTCACCTCTAAAGAAATAAAATCGAGCAAAACGAAATGTTGACTCGAAAGAGTGCATGGCGAAAATAAAATGTTATAACAGGTTTTATGGTTGTAAATAATATAAAACAACATCGGATTGTCCGCACAATAGTGCGGGTTTATGTTATAAAATAAAAATAATTAAATAAATAATTTTAAACATTTTTTATTAATTAAAATAACCTACATCACTCTCAGTACACTTCTCCCAGCGTGATAGCAACTTCTGCATACCCTCTGAATAGAATTTTGGATCTTTATTACTAAGAAATTTTGTAAACGCATTTTCTAATGACATTTGAATAATGACAATAATTTTTATTTGTTTGTAAAACGTTGTCCAGGTGTCTAAAAAATATTGGGTTGTCCGGAAAATAATGCAGGATTTTAAGTTTNTGGGAAATTATTTTGATTAAAGAACATTGCTTTAAAGTAACTAGTTTCTTTTTTTTTGTTTAATACCAAAATCCTGCATTATTTTCCGGACAACCCAATAGTATTCGATAGGTGAGAGGTCTTGTGAATTAGGAGGGCGAGGCATAACTTCATTACTAAGATCCAACAATTTTCGTGTGCCACACGTATGAAACATGGAGTAGAAGAGTTGTGGTGTAACAGAATCGGACCTTTCCGATTGACCAAAGATGGCTTCAATAATGACAATTCCTCGTTCGTTTCTTCCGTTTGAGGACAATACATTTCGGCATTGATTTTTTCGCCAGGATTCAAGAAGCTGTAGTAAATCAGTCCAAATGAATCACACCAAACAGTCACCACCACCTTTTTTATGAGTTGGAGCTTTGGAAAATGTGGCGCTGCATCTCCTTGTCGAGCTGACTGTCCAGTCCGTCTGCTGTTATCGTAGAGAATCCTATTTTCATCACAAGTAACAATTTGAAAAAAAGTTTCTGTTTCGGCAAAGAAATGTTGCGCAAAATTCATAAGGATGATTTTTTGGCGGCCGTTTAATGCACGAGGAATTCAACTTTCGAGCTTTTTCACCTTTCCATTTGCCTTGAGAGTCTACAAGTTCTCGAGCATTTGTTATGGGATTTTGGGATTTTCTTTCACCAAAGCTCGCAGAACATCATAATATAGCGAAAAAATCCTTCCACGGCCTTCTTTGTCTTCAAGACTAATCTCTCTCAGTCTCTCTCTCTCTCTCTCTCTCTCTCTCTCTCTCTCTCTCTCTCTCATTCTCTCTCTCTCATTTTCTCTCTCTCTCTCCCTCTCTCTCTCTCTCTCTCTCGACAATTTTTAAACCATCTCTAAACGATACTCACACTCACGGTGCCCATCGCCCCAGACTTCATTAATGTTTCTGGCCGTTTTGGCACTGTTCCGACTGAGTTTTAACTCCTGAAAAACAAAATTACACGAAAATCACGCGTTGACATCTTAGTAAAGACGGAATTGTTGGTAAACAAACATTTTTGTTTGTAAGATAATTAAAACCCGTTGAAATTCGTACAAAATAATAATCCATCTGACTTAAACAGATATAGAGAGTAATTTGAAAGAAAACGTGAAAACCTACATTATTTTACGGGCAATACAATATTAATTGTAGTAGTTGGGAGACTCAAGTATGGTCTAACATTATATTTAATTTATTTCAATAAAACATCCAAAAACTGTCCAATCCAGTTAATGAAGAAAAGTGTAAAACGATGTTCATTTTCGCTTCACGCATACGCAAGTATGCGTAAACATGTTACCAACATGTTCAGTATTGTAAGTATTAATTAACCATAGATTTAAATTCATGATATCACATGTTTGTAAAGTAATTTACTGCTTAGTGACTTTCTCCAATATAATTTACTTGTTGCAGATGATATTTGTTAGGTGAGAAATGTGTTGATTATGTTCTTTCTCTTTGGCTTACAAGGCAATGGAAAGAAAATTTTGACCTCTAAAAGTGTTTTAATTCATGGAAGCCAAGGTCAAATTATTAAAATAATGAATATAAAAATGTTTTTACTAAAATATTTATTAATAGTTGAAACGTGTGTTAAGGAAAATCAGTCTTGGCCTGGGAGTTGACATTATTTGCATCTATCAACATTTTTCTCCTCATTTAACAGTAAACCTATTTTATTTTTCTGTTGATTGGTTATATTTTTTTGTGTATAACATCTGTGTGACAAATTACAAGAAATATTTCAGGGATTGTTCTTTTTTTTAGGAAGGACTTTATTTTATTGAATTTATAACATGTCAAAATCTGAGTAAAAACCTTTATCAGTTAAACTAGTTTAATGTTGGTAAGTGATTAATTATTTGCCATCGGTTTATGGTTATTTTATTAAGTAGCGAACTATGAATACGCCGGCGAATGGACCGGAGAATGGGCCATAAAATGGCCATCAAGACCCGGAAAATTACCCTAAGTAGGTCATTTTTGTGATTTATTATGTTCCCCCGTCCACTGATGATGGGTTGTACGGGCAAATATTTGTGTCCGTACTATTTCAAGCTAGACTATTACTATAATGTTATGTTCGGCTGTTTATTATGTGCTAAATTTAATATTTACTTAAAAATTCAGTTGCCCCGAATAACATAACGAGCTTTTCGTTCAAGCCTAACTTTTTAATAAATATTCATTTATTAAATCATTTGTTCATGCGTATATATGTATATGAAAATATAAATATAAAGTTTAAAAACATTGAATAAACTGTAATTTTGGGCTGCTTATCCTCGCTGGCTTGGATCTGACAAACATGCTCTTCGGTATTAACATTGCATTAATGTGAATTACATGGAAGAGGGGCGGGGTCATTCTTACTGGATTAAAAATGTGCCTGCATATGTGGGAATATGTGCGGTACATAGACAAAGGTCACTTAAACGAAGGCTTAACCCCTTGGCTCCCTATAGAGAGCGGGTAGGAAAGCCACCCGATATGAGAGAGAATTATGCTTGATCACGGCAGTGAGAATCTGTCCCCTGTTCCGATTTTTGGAAGAAACAGGGCTGTTTTAATGTATATAATACTTTACAGATATCTTGTGTATATTGGGACTGGATGGATTTATTAGCGTGAATGTGTAGTGTGAAAAAGCCGATAACAGAATATCAGTACCTCAAGAACCCTGAATTAGATTTGTTTATATAAGTGTAGAGGGTCATGGAGGAATATCAAGTACACTACTACACTAAATGAGTGAATGGAATGCAAATAGGAAAGAATGTATTTAATAGTGAGTAAGAATGTGAGTGGGTTTGGATTGAGACTGAGTTGGGGCTTGACGAGAAGACCGAGGTCTGACTCAAGACGGCCAACTTCCTGGATGGGTGATTCTCGAAGCCTTCCGGTAATTTACTGTAAATTCCACAGAAAAAGAAATAAATAATTCATGACATAGTTCCAAATCATTGTTTTATTGGATGGATTATGTTTATACTTGTATGTTTTAACCTCTAACTAAATTCGGTGTTGTGTTTTCCATATTGGCAGGGCAATACTTGAAGTTCATAATTTACTTAAGAAATTAGCTTGGCTTGTAAAGCGTTTTTGTTACAAACGAAAAGTTGATAAGGTATGAAGATAGAATGGACGGGTTAAGTCTGGACTAGTTCAATCAAAATTTAATTAGTTTCAATATTGTAAATGGATGATCATATACCTTTTACATATTAGTACTTCTAAATGTAAGTGTTGATGAAAGGGATATATTCCTCGAAAGTTTGACGAAGGAACTAAGTATTTTCTTTCCAGCTGGCTTCAGCTCTAATTTTTAGTGTAAAACTATAATATCAATGAAATACATAAAAATATATTAATTATATAAGACACAACTTCAGCATATGTATTTATTTTCTCAATTCCCAACTAATTGGAACTAAGCCAAATAAGTTACAATGTTATAAAACATTGCAAGTTATACACCTCTAAAATTAAGATATATTTTCGAGTGATGACAATTTTTGTTCGCATGTTTTGTTAATTCAACTTAACTGTCATATTCAACTTATATTTCTTTATTTTAGTCTGTAATAAATTCTTCTTAAATTGTTAACTCTGTGCAAATCAATATAACAAATAACAAATAACAAATAATTAATTGAAACATTGAAAGAAACCAACTTCATTTTTTTTAACTTGATACATTTTATTCCATAGATGGATCACACTTTCTGTGTTGTTCTTCTGTTGGTTGTCTTTGAAATAGAATGTATCAAGATAAAAATGAATTTTACCAACAACCTACAAAATAAAATTTCTACAACAATATTATCAATATATCATAATTATTCAGAAATCGTGAGATGCGGTCTGGTGTGATGTAGGTGTATAAGGCATCGGCTTACGTTAATTAAATTACTTAAATTACGTTTATGGTTGTTTTGTTCTGTATGTAATATTTTTGGATTTTTGAAGTCGAAGTGGTGTTGGTTTCAAAATGGTGGGTACCTTTTCACCTCAAAGAAGCCGACGCCTTATACAAAAATGTCTCTTCTATACCGATTTCCTTCCTCACCCCTTCAAAATCCAACGTATATAAACATAAAACAGCAAAATCTTTCTGGCTCTCTCAACACGACACGCAAGAATGGCACAATTACACAGAAGACAAAAACTTTGAGAGAGTAGAAATACTTTGATTGAATACAAACAATAGAAAAAAATAGCAATAATAGAAAGGGGATAGTCCTCGAAAGCTCGACGAAGGATTTGATTACTTTCTTTCTAATTGGCCTGATCCCTGATCGTTTTAAATATAACAATATATTAATCTATAATCAAATCGAAGATTGCTAACACTACACTAGAGCTAAGATTTGGAAAATGTAGTTTAGTAATCTAATTATTCTGCCTTTGAAGTAAGGCGATAATGTGGAATGTAGTTAAATTGGTGAATTCTGTTACAATATCCCACATAGGGCAGAATGCTGACGTAGAATGCGAATTTAAAAACTTCCAATAAAAAACAGGGGAAAAAACAAACAAAGGAAAATAACTGTTTTTGTTTTTTTTAATACGAAATTTGACATCCGAATCCTGAAATTCCAACACCAGGTTTCGTGAATAGCCAAATGAAACAGTCAATATATGTATTTACTTTCCAGATTTGTTTTTGGCAATGAACTCAGCAAAATATACAAAAGGGTTGCAAGTCATAGAGACTTGTAAAGCGCGTCTGGGTTCAGAGGAAAGATACGGAATCACAGGAAACCGGGGTTTGAAAGACCAGGTAAATGGCACAAGAGTGTGTGATCTCGAGGGTATTGGAGATATTCAGCATTTTATATTCAATTTATTTATCGAAAAAGCTCGTATGTTTGCACTCCATGAAATACATTATTTCGAAAACCGGATGCTCTTAAATCTCCCTCGGTATGAATCACAAATGGTCTTAAGCAGCTTAGAGATCCCGGGGATCTTGAATACATTTACATATTACATATACAGAAGGGAGTGGAAGTAATCTCAACTCTGAAAAGGGGCGTAGCGTTATTAAATTAAGTATGCCATTGATAATCAAGACGGATGGGCGGAGGATTGAAGTGGAGTGCCGGCGGAGTTTTCACTTAATTCAGCCCCGGCGAACACGCCGTCGGTTTTTGTTGATTAGCAAACAGCGGGAAGGGACCAGGGGCAGATCCTGGGATTAAGACGACAGTCGGACGGCCCGGGGGCGTGCCAGAGGCGGAAGATGGGGGCGTCGAGATGAATGACGGTGCCGGAGGGTGGAGGAGAAGGCGCATTGCGGGAGCATAAACATGACCCGAGAAGGGATCCAAGGCGGCGGGGGTGGGCTGCCCCCAATGAATACAGTGGAATGTTCCCCGGAGCTTTGGAAAGGGTGAGAACGCCCCCGCGAGCCTTATTTATGTAAACGACGAGCATTTCTCAGGGCAAACATCTTATTAGAGTGTTTGGAATTCTGGAATGGCCCGATGAGAAAATTATACAAACAGATATCTCAAACGTTTGCAGCTTGACGAGCTTCCTTTATATTAACTAAGGCAACTGATACAACAAAACAGGTGAAATGGTTGTTG
Organism: Cimex lectularius; assembly: GCF_000648675.2. Classification (NCBI taxonomy): domain Eukaryota; kingdom Metazoa; phylum Arthropoda; class Insecta; order Hemiptera; family Cimicidae; genus Cimex; species Cimex lectularius. The sequence goes on along the minus strand of NW_019392764.1, from coordinate 1,786,815 downwards.
GCGAAGTGTCATTTCCTGTAATTATTTTTTTTAAAAAAATCGAAAAGCCAATAACTGTCTTTGGTCTCTAACACTATTTTCCAATTGCATGACAGATTGTTCCAATTATACCGTAAAATTCTAAGTATTTTTGCTTTAGTTGTAGGTTGTAATAAACATCAGGTTTAATTACGTGTTTTGACAATACGATAAACAACCGTTTGTCATTACCCAATTTTACATTCCTATCAAGCCATTATTATAGACCCTAACAATATTTCCGCATAAAAACAACTAATTGGTTGACTTTTTTTTATCTTATTTATCTTTATTAGACCCTTTATTTCTCATAAAGATTGTACCAAATTGATAAGACGATATCTTCTATGTGTCATCGTAGAAAAACTAACAACGCAGACAACGTTTACTCATTTTCGCCTCTAATAAGTAAATAACATAATTTAAAATCGTAAATAATATCACAACGTGGAGTTAGTAAAAAAGAAAGTTTTGGGAAATAGTTAACCGACTTAGATGTTGTGAGATTTCTCCATGTTGTCCATGTGCTAAACCTGAAATTTGGTCTTTAATGTTTGGCTCTCCTATACTCGCTAGTTAGATCTATCAGATGCTTTTCGCATTTCGCCATTTTAAGTTTTGGATCTCGGTGACTTTTCTCAAGTCTCTATTATGAGGCCGTAGGAATAGAATCCGTCAAACAGAAATTTTTTAAGAATTATAACAATTACGTATGTGTTAGCATTTCTTGTTATTTTCTTAAATGGATATTTGGATAGTTCGATTTAAAAATATGTGTTAAATTATCAATCATTTGTATATCTGTTATTTATATGCATTACAACTCACTCTCTCTCTTTCTTCCTTCTTTCTCCCTCCTCACTATCTTTTTCTTTGATTCTCACTCTGCATCTCTCTCTTCCCCTACTATCTCTCTCTCTCTCTCTCTCTCTCTCTCTCTCTGTCTCTCTCTCTCTCTCTCACCTCTCACTTCTTCATTAATTTTAAGACAAGGTTTGCTGCAAAATTTGCTTCCAAATAAAACTTATGGCCAGTAATTTCTTATATCTTCATACGCTACATGTTACTATAAATAGGTGTATTCGCTACATCTGTAATCTACACTATGATTCCAAAATGTGTGTCAAATACAATAATTTTCCATTTTAAAAATTTATGATTTGATAAAATACAAAAGTTTGACTATTTTCCATGATATATAACAATACAAAAACCATTATATCTATTTTACGTTGTTTCTCACTTCAAAGTTAAAAAATACTTTTACACCTTCTCAAGCTCAAGCACAATAATTCATTCCTTCCTTAAATCTACAAAACTTCACAACGATTTACCCAATGTCATATAATCATGTAATTCCAAAAATATTTATAAGAAACATCTAAAAGCTTTTCTCTCATTAGATTATGTTCATACTTTGTACAACATCAATAATATTTAAAAATATATGTAGACATTAAACAATTATATTTGTATTATATGTATTCTGTATTTTGAATTACGCAAATTTTATTTGTATGTACCAATGCTGGTTAAATAATTATTTCACGAGACCTAATTTTTTGAGCTTTTATTAAAAAAAATGTTCAATTGCATTTAGTCTCTCTCTCTCTCTCTCTCTCTCTCTCTCTCTCTCTCTCTCTCTCTCTCTATCTATCTATCTATCTCCCTCTCACTCTCTCCATCACTCACCCTCTCTCTCTCTCACCCAATCTCCTTCTGTCTGCCTATCTGTATTTCTATCTCTCTCTCCCTTTTTCTCTTTCCCTCTCTCTTTCTCCCATGTATTAAGTGAAAGAACTTGTCCAAATAATGCCTAAGCAGCTTCAGCTGGTTGATAATCCACATCTGAATGACTAAAATTTCATTTTAATTGGTCTCAATCTCTACGGGGTTTTAGAGCAATTCTTATGTTTTTAAACCGCTCTCTCCTTGTTTGAGTGCAGGTGCATAATCGAAGCTTTCATAATTTACAAAATTCCCTGCATGTAAAAATGGTTTTATTAACAAATAATATTAAGAAAATATTTTTTTGTTTCAACTTTTCCTCGTGGTTTTTTAAATAATTTTTTTGTTTTATTTTTACGTTTTTGGAGTTTTCGGTAATTCATATCTTATTTTTTTAATATTATTTTTATTAAAAAATTATGAATATAAAAACGACAATAAAACTTTAAAAAAATGCATTTTACATAATAAATATTATAATATTAATACCTTCAAAGTGAATGATTCTCAGTTAAACAGGGAAATTCTCACGTACATAAGTAAAATGTACGTGAGAATCGTGGGTCATGATTCCAGAAGAAGACGGTTTAAATGTGAGCTTAAAGATAAACAGTGTATTAAAGACAGTAAAACATGCCCAGAGACTCTTTGAAAGTGCTGTAGTGATAAAATAGCATCAGGTTTCAAGTGATTCAGTAAAACAACGTGGGTGCTCTGCCCACTTCCAAGCTACATGCTCCAGGCCGTAAGAAGTGCTGTGCTGGTTTGTATAAAAAACTGCGGGGAGTTGTGTGTAACAGTCGGACATTGGTGTAAATCATGGCCGGTGCGGAGGGACGGGCCCTGTGGACACCATGCTGTGATACAACGCCTCCATTTCGATCATACCATCCCACTTTTATAAGAATTACACGATCATATAAAGCCGAAGCAAGAACTATTGAAAACAAATAAACATTATCCAGGGATAAAATGTCGAAGGAAAACACCCCCTGAAGGAGCTAACACAAAGGGGGAGGGGTGTTTAGTTAAATCTTATCTCTTAACGGACATCTACAGAGAGAAAAAATAAAAAACTGCTTCCATTTTAATCTTTTCATGGTTTTGATGGCTTGGCAGTAAAAATGCGCATCGGTGGCGTCATTGCCATTTTTATATCGTACAATTAGAGAAGGAAATTTGACTGAGAAGGGAGCCGAGGAAATGAATTTGTCATTAGAGGGGGGGAACATCTGGTGAGTTTCTTATTGGTTCTAGACCCTCTTGCTCAGCGTCTTGGTAACATCTGGGCAACCAGAATCAATTCCTAAGAACACTGAGAAAGGGGGCATTAATGCATTAATCATAAGGGGGATTTTAGACATAACCGAAGACATGGGCATCTACTTCATATACGAAACGTACAATGGACGATAAGAGATACGAACAGTAAGTATATGATATGTATCTACTTATTTAAAAATTGATTATTATCATTTAATCAACATTTCTAATATGGAAAAATCCAAGGCATAAATTATAATAAGATAATTTATGTAAACTCAAAAACATTTGTGGTGCATAAAGTAGAAAATGGGATGTTTTTATTCGCGTATGAGATAGTTGGCAATGCAAAAATTACAAAGCTTGGTTTTCGTACTTGATATTACATCAATAAACTTTATTCCGTATAAAAAATATGTTGATCAGTAGATGCTGTAACAAATATCACCTCATTATAATTTTCAACATTTTTGTCTGGAAAAACTCCATAAAATGGTTAAGCTTGAGACATAAATAAACGTGAAATTAAACTGGGGAAGGAAACGGATGTTGAAGTTCGTAAGGATGTTAAAGAACAATGCAAGATTTATCACCGTTCTTTGGCCGGGCAAGTTGGAAAATATAAAGCTCCACTGAGGTCGTTTGGTCGGGCAGAGAGGGTGAAATATTGATAAGAGTTTGAGTTTAGATAGACAGGGTAGTGGGAGGTTTATCTTTGGCATTTCCTTGCCATTGGGCAGATCCCCGCTAAATCAGGTGGCCTCTTGCCTCCAGGGACCGTTTTGGAATTTTATGTCTCCATCGGAATTGTACACGGTCCATTTAACTCGGCCAGGAAGGAGCCGTGGAGGAGTAAAGAGAAGTCCATTCTGTACAAAACGTCCATAAATAGCACTAGGAAGGGCGGGGGCGCATTTATTTGATTGGGACATGAACGGTTTCAATTGTTTCTATCGTTCAAGATCCTTTTGTTTTTAATTCAACAATTTGGGCGGAAAATCTTGTTAACGATGTGAACTACGAAGCAGTAAACATCCAGTAAAACAATATAATCCAAAATCACTTCGCAGTAATATTTTTACATCTTGATAAACTAAAACATATAAGTAGAGACCGGATTACTGTGTAATTGCACATTTTGTTTGCTTGCGTTTAACGTCTTCTAAACCATTTATCTACCCGTTTCATAACGTAAGGAACCATATTCTCAAATTTTGACTAGCACAAATTCGGTTTTCAGCGCACAATATTCATTGGTCCAATATCATCAGTTCGATTTTTTTAATTTTAAAGAAAAAACAAATCATTTTCTAAAAAAAATTGGTAGGAACTTTCTATGATCGCCTACTACAAAAATTGCCCGAGGGGCGTCGGTAGCCGCAACGATTTAGGCGTTGGCATCTCTGTAAGGTAAAGGTCCCGGGTTCGAATCCAGCGGCCCCGCATTCGAACCCTGCATACTTACAAATGGGCTATTTTTCAAAAACATGAAAACATCGGTACCCCGAGGGTTCGAATAACCTCGTAGTTGAAATACCCCCCCCCCCAAAAAAAAAAAAAAAACTTGTGAAACGAACGTATTTATTTATTTTTTTTTTTTAAATTGTTACATATATTGTCCCGTGAACAGACATCAATATTACAGGAGGTTATACCACATGTCGTTTGACTAAAAAGGCCGTATTGTCGAAAGTTTCAATTGTATTCACGATCACTTTTCAGAAAACTTCAACCATTCCCAAATTTTTTCTATAAAGCCCCACGTATGTCATATGTTAATCCTACCGGCCACCTAGCGGTCCTGGGATCAAATCCTGGCACAGTCCATGGGTTTTTATTAGTGAAAAATATGATGACAGTAGGTAGTTTGACGTTATGCCCACCTGTATCACAAGAATTAATTTTACTTTACTTTCTTATAAAGTGTTAACCTTTCTGTATGTTTTATTACACCAATGCAAAGAATATTGAAAGTCCTCCGGGATTCATTTGTTGTTTTATTGTTGCCTGAAGCAAACGAAACAAAATTAGTTGGAAGATTAAGTTCCGATTTTACAAAAGTATACTAAAGTTCAAGATAGATTTTCTTGGTTTCGTAAATCCTGACAGATATGGGACATACAGAAAAGTTGTCCCTGCTAATGAGTTTTAACAGATGCGCCTATTTTCTCAAAGATAAGTTTCACCAATGAAATATTAACATTTAATCGCTAAAGAATTAGTTTTACGGTTAGGAACGATTAAAAAATAGCTTTCAAAATTAATAACTTATATTTAAAATATAATGAAAAGAGGTTTTTGGTATTTATGTTCAATATTGTACCAATAAGTCTGTTTTGAATACGTGAATATTACTATCGTTGGGTTTTAATAGTTTTTTTCCCATCCACCTCCCCGCCGTACCTTTAATAGTTGTTAATCTTAATGAAAATCGTAAATTGTTAACAATTAAACCTTAAATTTATATTAGTGATAATGAACCTTGAGGATTAAAGCACCCGTCAGTGTTTACAGAACCATAAGAACACGTTACTTAAAATCTACACAAGAAATTCATAAACTTGTAACAGATGCAATTTTGTGTGATTTTGTATTTTGTATTCTTAAGGTTACTATAGAAAACAAATGAATATCAACGGGTTTTCAGTGCTGTTCTTATTTATTTTATTTATTAACTGTAAGATTAAACTTTTATGAGATGTAAGGAACTTTATGGATTAAAGTTGTGAATGGTTGAAGTTAAACGAAAAGTTCAAATCTTGAAACAATGAGAATCTGACTTTGGATATTAGAGACTTTGTAGTCCAATTGGAAATGTAAGAAAACCCCTAAGTATTGACATCTGTTCACGGGACAGCCTGTACACATTTTATTTATTTATAATGTTTCTAAAAATATTTTTTTAATAAAGGCACATGCTTTTAATATTAAACAAGGTTGGATAAATTTTCCACCTGTTAATATTTATTGTAAATTCACCACAAAGTAGGCTTACTGCACGTTTTAGTTATTATGTACTTGTTTTTACTCATTTTAGGCTGCTTTTTGAACATTTTTTAAGTTTCCACTGCACAAAAATCCGGCCTCTACTTGTGACTAATGAAATAAAAACGATTATGTAAACATTAAACCTTTTATGAACAAATTAAGGGCTATTTAGAGTAATTTTTAGTAAAAGTGTTAGCTTCTCAGTTTTGTCTTAAAGTTCTAAGACAGATACATTTTTATCCATATTACATTATTTAATTTTTTTGTGTCTGTGGATTCGAATCCCGTCTCTGACATTGCCCTTTCCACCTCAAATTTCTTGAATACAATTTTTTTTAAAGATCGAACCAAAAACCATTAATCAATCAAAAGATGTAAAATAACAGGTTATAACCATCATAGATAAAATATCAACCACTTAGGTCATTATTAACCAAATGATTCGGCCTCGTTCGATGCTTTATTATCTTATTAACTTGTTTAATTTTTTGTGTGTGTTTTGAAAACACAAAAGATAAAAATGGCCGTTGGATAAAACTTATCTCATATGAAAACTCAAACATCCTCTAATTTATGAGTTTTCGTTTGGCCTTTAGCAATTCCGCGCGCCCTGCTATCAGTGACCCCTACCACCGCGCTGCGGTCCCCGAACCACCACCGACTATTCTCCACCGCCTCAATAAATCCCTCGACAACACCACAAACCACTACGGGGGCGAGATAGCGGCTAAAAGCACCCAGTGGAGATTTACAAGCGGTGTCTCGCCGTAACAAGAGAAATCTGAATCATGGAAATGGCCCAAGGGTTCACGACGTTTTCTCCCGGCCTATACTTCAGAAAACAGCACCAATATTAAACCCGTCCACCGTTCTGTTTGTTTTATACGAACAGAAAATAACCTGACGCTCTTTACGAGTGTACAACAAGACTATAAAGTCTAAAACTTACTTTTATATTTAGCGGGACATATGCTAATAACAGATGCGTTTGAATTTGCGTTTGAACACTCGTAAACTTTTATTTTTTGTCTACTTTCTCATGATCCAAAAAGGTTTGATCTAACCCTCCAGGAAAGCGGGTATGAATAGAAGCTTAACTATTTCAAGTGGCAATATATATACAATTGTTTAACTGTTTGTGTCCCTAAATTCAAAGGTTCAAACGGTTTTTAATGTTTTAGATCTTAATTAGTAAGTAATAACTAATAAGTAATAGTCTTAATAAGTAGTAATTAATCTTACGTAAGTAAATCAAGTAATTTTCAAAAACTTTTTCGAAAATTCTCGGACTAATTTAACGAATTTATTTATATTTTTAATTACTGATTATTTGGGGATCGAGAGGTGCAACATTGTTTAAATTCACTAGTTTTCGTGGTCCGCTTGACCAATTAATATCTTTCAATTAATTAAGGTTTTTAGTTGAGATAAAAATAGTCAGTGTCATGAGCGGGATTTGAAAAATGGCAAAAAGGAGGGAAAATTCAAAAGGTGGGGTTGAGGTCACGATAGCTCAAGTGGTAGAGTAGCGGCGTATCTAGCCGAAGATCGTGGGTTCGAATCCCGCTCGTGACAATGCCTTTTTTATCCCAACTAATAAATTAATTGAAGAATTGTTTAAATTATACAAATAAATGTAAGGTTGGTAAAAATGAATTTATACTATACTAGATATTTTAGACTCTATCAAAGAATTTGTACTCACTCAACGTTTATAAATACGAGGCCCTGAAGATGATCACAATAAAGATCGAAACGTTGGCACGATAAAGAAAATGTTTTTCTAAACCTACGTCACACCAGACTGCATCTCACGATCTCCAAATAATCATCAACTAACGGTCACTAACACCACACATTTTTAATTACTAGTAAATCAATTGCTCATGATACTGAAAGAAAAACTGCGACACAATTTTCATACAATGACATCGATTAGGACACTCGAGTAGAGTAGAAGATGTAGCGCGATTATTCAGCCGGGTGCAAATTTCTGCCCACAAATAAAACGTTTTGTTTGTCAATTTTATTTAAAAAAATTGATGCGGAGTTAAAACGATAAAATATAAATTGGTGATTGGTTGAAGAAAAACAATGTTCTTAACTTCATTTTTGCGAATAACATGCGAAAGGTTTCTCCAAATGAAAACCCATTTGCACCGTTAAATTCAACGTCCAAAAATCTTCCAACAAATCTATACCGATGAGTATCTTGCCATTTGAAGTAATTAAGCATTTATTTGTATCCTGTAGATTTAGATTAAAACTTTTTGGCCCAAGAGAAACGAGACAAAAAATAAGTTTAAGTATCTCGAGGTTTTTCCTAAAAACCGCCCAATACAAAATATGAGGGGAGCTGAAGTTAAACTTACCCTATATAACTATTTAGTATCTCTTTTTTTATTGGAAAAACACAATTAACTCTGTTGGGCATTGAATAATCTAATTTTAACCTTGCTACGCTATCCGAGCCAAAAATATTAAATTCACTCTCCACGGCGAATTGGACTTCGTCCCAAAAGTAATTGCTCTCATATCGTGCTTTTGGAAAACTATGTACTTTTCCGGTTTTTCTCTGCGTAGGGTTGTCGTCAAGTTTATTTAACTTGATATACGTTCTATCGAACCGTCGTTTTTGAGTCTTTTTGGTGCCATTTCTTCCTTAAGTTCTGTCAACCATGTTCGCGCTAGTGACGTGCGATAACAATCGATATGAGTAAAGTATCGAGTATTTTCTTTCGATATCGCGTACATTTGGTACCGAATATTGTCATTCGATACAAATACTGTATCGAATACTTTTTGTAGTATCGGAAAATATACTCAAATAGATTTTTCGTCGTAATATTGTATAGTTATTTAGCGTTCGAAACTAACTTTTCATCAAACTGGGAATTGTCTATTTACTGTCAAGAGCGCCTACTAGCGGCATATGTTAACAAAGTTAATCGAAATTTTTAATTGGTGATTGGTAACTCTGCTGATAACTGCGGTAACTCATAATTCTTTCCCTCGTCGCTCCTCGCACTTTCAATTTCAGTAATTCCTTATAAAACATTTTTGTCTTCAAGTCCCTAAAATGGGTTCGCCTTCCTTCTCGTAGGTAGATATCTAATCATATCTCCTTCTAAAAGTAAAGCATGAGATTATTTTACTGAAAACTGAATCGTCGGCATCTTGTAAATTCTGGAGAATACAGTGCGAATACGTCTTATCTTTTCAATCATTTAAAAACCACACACCCGTTGATCAAGTTTCTCAAAACTCGATAACGATAAAATTGAAATATCAATTATGTTGAAATGTGTTAGCAGCTTTTCCTTGTTCTTACCTACGTACCCACTGTATGAAAAAATACTTAAAAATGAAAAAACATGCAATTTCTTGATTATTTTAACACAGGGGCCTATTTTAACCAAAGTCTACAAGATTAAGATGATCTGAATAAAAGCAAAACTACTCGTACGAGTAACTACTCGTTAGTATCGAATAATTTCTGTCGATACTTAAGTAATATCGAATATTTCTTTCGAAACCTGTATCGAGTACTGGTATCGCACGACACTAGAGTTCGCGCTAGTCGACCTATTTTACTTCTTCTTGGTGGATCCTCTTTTGTACCCACTGAGTCTACCTAACTGGAGGCATTCGTCTTGCCAATCCCACCTTATATTTTCCTAATAATCCTTTTTCCAACGGATAATTTTAAAAAGACACAGTTTTTGATTGAACACAGCCTATTTCGGAATTATTTGATCTAAACAATCGAACGCCACACACTCCAGAACACCTGCCCAATGACTGCTGATTAGAGTTTACTGTCGTGTTTTAATTTACCTTTTAATTTAAGAACCTATTGAGCCAAACATCTTAGTTTCACCTCCTTGTTATTAATATTTATAATATGAATGCAATAAATTTTTAAAAACAATATCTTTATCTTATATCTTAATTGGTAGCTATACAAATAACAATTTCTCAATAACAGATAGTAAAACATGAATAAGTATATAATCTTACTGCTTTTCATGAAAATATTCCCTAAATTCTCAACGCTAATCCATTTCAACTCTGAAGAGCAATCCGTTGTAAATTAACGTCGAAAACATTCATAATCATGACGTTTACCAGGGTTGAAAGTGTTACGAGTATGTTCTTGCGTCGGAATGGAAAGCGGCAGCGCGTCGGTACGGGCGCAACGCGCAACAAAAGATGGCTGTAACTCATGAAAGAGCCTTTGTCAACCCCTCCGACATCGTAAATACCGGCTCATTACTTACATCTAAGCCCCGGCTCGGCTATAAATCGGATTATAATTATAGAAGGTGGTGGGACATGGATCACGCCCAAGGCGAGCCTTGCTGCATACAGGCCCTTGGAGAAACGGTTTAACACAATTAATATTTAAAGCTGGTTGCTTTCACGCACCTCGCACTTGCACAAGCTTGGGAAGAAACTGTAGGCATCGAACTTATTTTTGTATCCATGGTTGAAAAACAAAGATAATCATATGAAAAAAAAGAGGTGGGTGAGAGGGTGAGTAGTAAGAGAGAGAGAGAGAAAGAGAGAGAAAAAGAGAGAAAGAGAGAGTGAAGGCACCTTTTAATTTTAGTCTTGATTTTCTTAGGCAATAAATAAATAAATATTACATTTAGTTAGATAACTTGTCCACTAGAAATATTATTGTAATTATATATTTTTATGAATAATTATTGTAAATTACGAATATTGTATGTACATTACTGTAAGAATCCAGTATACCATTAAAGGTTAAAACAGTGTAATAAAATAAAATACAAATAAATAAATACATAGCATGTTTTCGGCTGTAATGATTTTTAAGATTAATATATACTTTTATATAGTTTTTCACATACACTGTAAAAGCTCTTTGTGAAAATATACAAGAAAAAATTGCACGATTTGCTATACTTAAACTTCGTAAATTGAGCTCTTCGTTAAAGGATTAAATTACAGGAACATATTACTGCAAGTCTCGTCGGCCATTCTTATCCCTTCCTCATTCGTATTGTAGAGATCAAATGGATTCTGGAGGTACCCCTTCCACAAATCCTTTTACTTTTATTAAAGATAAACATATAATTATGAAACATTTCTCTCGATGAAATAACAACACTGTCGTGTTATATATATAACAGAATAAGGCAAAACTTTCATAAGTAGATAAAAATTAGCTGAACAAAAACCAAACGTCCATTTTAAGTGTTACACGAGTCGTTGGAAATTTCTCAGCACGTTTCTCCCCTGACTCCTGACTTGTCCACCCATCATCGCATATTATACACATATATAAAATGTATATGTGCGTGTGTGTATTGTACGGGGTGTGTCATTTTCAGAAACCATTAACTTTAGCTTAAAATGGTCTTATACAGACCCCAAGTTAATTTTGGCTAGGAATCCCGTCGTGGTAACAGATTTAACATAACTTTCTCATCTAGCTGGGAAATGACACTAACTTTGTTATTTTAAATTCGGACGCAAATTTTTATTGTAAAGTTCGATTTTTTTAAATCTTATTTTATGCCAGTTTTACTCAAAGGAAAATTTTGATAGAATTGATCATTTCTGAGTTATACCTGAAGACGCGTGATGGGGGGTATGCTTTTTGTAACGAGTTTGCCCTCCCTGTTTTAAATTTAAAATGCAGGGTTTAAATTTTGATAAAATAAGCTCTAGAATAGAATGGTACAATATATGGGCTTCTCATTTAAAATAACAAAGTTAGTGACATTTCCCAGCTAGATGAGAACTTGTGTTGAATCTGTTACCCCCACGCGATTCATAGCCCAAATTAATTTGTGGTTTGTATAAGACCATTTTTTTGCTAAAGTTAATCGTTTCCGAATATGTATATATATTTTTTGTTTTTGTTTTACGGATGTCAAACTACATTGGTCATCGCGAGCTCTCTTCCTTAGCTTTACATTTTTCTTATCTTGCTCGCCTTTTAATACTACTAATTTCTTTTTAATTACCTGAAAACGACTTTTTATAGTACGATGGTAACCAACTCTCTCTTTTCTGTGTCCTATTGCTACCCTCTCTGCACCTCAGGGGCTCGTAAACTGTGGATAAAATAAGACAAATAACAGACACAAATACACAGAAATAAGACTGGTTGTCCGGTTAGCATTCCCACTACCCAAGAGTACGCGATATTACTCAGGGCAATTGAGGATATGCCATATATATATATATATATATATAGGGTTGAAAAACGTCAACAAATTCTTTTTATACATAGATTTCAATTCTGGGTGAATATTATTCGCGTAAGTTTAACATGTAAGATAACATCGGGATTATAATAAATTGTGATTAATGTTTTGTAAATTTAGAAAACATCTCTTTACTATTCGTCACCATTCAGTCGGTTTATCTTCCCGGGGGGTTTCAAAAATTGCAGAAAACGTAAATGATAAAAGGGGATCTACCAGTTCCTTTGACCAATATTTTTGACAAGATATACTACATTGTAGCCCACTCATAAAAGCATCACATTTTGTTAAAATTTCAAATATGAACGATAACATGAACGGATTTTTTTTCTAAAGCATTTTTGATTCATTTTACTTTTTACCTAGGCTGGACAAATGCAGTAAGAGTTAAAACGATTTAGGTTTTCAGGAAATTCCCTCAGGCGACATTCTTGCCTTCTTCAAAAATCTAAGCCGAGGCTGGTATTTAACGTTTGTGACATTATAAATAAAGTAGAGTGTTATTCTAGGAGCGACTTTATCTCTGTCTTGTTTTACTGTCTTCCTCCTATCTCGAGCCAGGGCCGACACTCGACCCTTGTCACGGACAGATCGTGTTCTAAATCTCTAAAGCAGTCGGCACAACGTCCTGAAAACGTTTTACGAGGCTTCTTTCAATTTTGACTGGAATCAGTTCAACTTACATCATAGGATATAATGAGATTCCTCAGAGTGAAACGGAAGGGCCCTGATTATTTGCAGAGGGTTTCAATGTTGCGAATAATGTGTAATTAATGCCCTGTGTCAAATGTGGGGAAGAATAAAATTTATTTCTCAATAGGACCAAGAGCAGGACTACCCTGACGTTCTTTTTTATAATTTATTTCTTTGTGTTGTTTCTTCTTTTATTTATTCTTTCCTACCTTAACTCCTGGGGGTATCATTCTCCCCCCGTTTTGGGTTCTCTCTTTGCCGAGAGATAAATCTCCAAAGACATACTCCTCTTTTCGGTACCACGTGAGACGAATAACAAAGCGTAAATGTAATGGGGAGAAAGCTTTTTATCAGTAGAGGTTATGGCGATCATAATGATTTAAAAGACATACAAGGAAGTAGCTATTTATTTTCCCTCAGTATTCTTCAGTTTATATTCATGTAATCAAGCTCATTAAAAAATATTCTTTGAAAAACAAAATAATAATCTTTGCAACAACGAAAAGCTGTTTATCATGTAGAGAGAGAGAGAGAGAGAGAGAGAGAGAGAGAGAGAGAGAGAGAGAGTGAGAGAGTGAGAGGGAGTGATTTGAACCATATGAACCAATCATAGTGGTATCGTCTTGGAGAGACTATTGGCTAAAATGGCGAAGTTGACGAGTAATAAATAATAAATACGGATAGTTTTATGGAAGTGTTCTTGTTCAATGCTGAAAACTTGGCCTTATGATCTTGCATATTAGCCATAGTACGAATTCTTGTGTGTTCAAATTGGGGGTTATCGGGAAAAAAGGGCCAGAGGCGACGGTGGGAATCGAACCCGAACCCACGACCGCGGCGTGAGAGTCTCTCATGCTAACCACTCGGCTACCGCGGTCCCCATGCTGAAAACATACAAACATTAAAATTAACCATCAGGTTCTTCGGTAGTTGATTGTGCTGAATTTCTTGAGAGCGAAATCAAGATTATTATGGAATTCGAGAAATGGAATTTTAAGAAGTCTCATGGAAAACAGGGTGTCCGGAATATCATGCCGAGATTAGAAGTACGCACTTTGGCAGCGGGAAAAGACAAATGTTGTGTTTAGTCTGACACCGTACAAATTTCGTTTTTGGAGAGGAATACATATCTTTACAAGCTATGATTGACTTGCCGAGTTTACTTTTGAACCGAAGCCAAACGCTACTGCTTCACTTCGTCCCTCTTCAGTCAGAGCACAAGGTTTTACAAACCAGAAATTCGACACAAAACCCTTAAAAAAATAATCATTACAAAACGTTTAAAATTGATACGTTGTATTGTAATCGTACTTAGGAACCAACCATAAAAAAAGATAATAGGACAACTGATTTTAAGGTTGAAGTTTCTTTAGAACATTATCTGCAATTAACTTAGGCAAAATTCGCATAAATTGACAAATTCAATGACTCGCCTCACAGTTTTTTTAATAAAGACAACGCTACATCCAGTTTTCCATCTTATTTCATTTCACCTTCATCAGGACTAAGCAAAGAATTCGTCTTAAAAACAATATAGAAAAACGATTAGCAAAATTTTCCCAGTACGTTGCAACCATTTTTCCCCAATAAAGATAGGTCGTGAGCACACTCCGTCGAGTTTATCCTATATTTAGTACTTTCGTCAGGACTTTAAGTGAAGGATTCGGCATAAAAAATCTATGTTGATGAACAAGATATTTGTTGTATGTTGCAAGGCCGACAATAATTAATCTAGTTAGTATTTTAATAAAGTCAGCACACTCAATCGAGTTTTTTTCGGTGTTTAGTACCTTCATTTTACGTAAAGAATTCATCAATAAAATTTGTTTAACAAAATAATGAGCAAGAGGTTCGCAGTATATTGCAAGCATAGGCCGTCAATGATTTATATAGTTGGTTTTTTAATAAAGATAGTGAGAGCATTCCGTTGACTTTACTTCTCTATTTTATACCTTCATCCGGACTTTAAGTAGAGAATTTATATGTAATGTAAAAACAATGTACTAAAACGATGAGCAAAAGGTTTGTAGTTGATTTTGCAACCATACGTTTTCAGTTATATGGTTCAGTTGTCAAATAGTTAGTTGTTTTTTAATAAAGTCAAGGCGTAAACACATTCCGTCAAGATTTCTGCAATATATAATGCCTTTTCCGAAACTTTAAATGAAGAATTTCGTACAAAAAAATTTGTGACACTACGGTGAACAAGACGAAACTACATATTGGCGGTAAGCCTTCAGTTGACTTTTTAAAATGAAGAAAAGACATAAGCACATTCTATCCAGTTTTCATCTGTATTAATTATTTATTATTCATACATAAAACCATCATAAAATCATATAAAAATTAGATATTAAATCAGGACTTTTAGCGGCGATTTCGCCTTAAAAATGGTGTCGCTAAATGCTAAACAAGTATAGGCCTTCAATGAATAATATATTGTACTTTTTTTTTGACCTGGACCGTAAAATTGGTTTAATCTTTCGTTTATTTTTTTGTAAAGCACTTTTTAAAAGTACTAACGATGTAAATTATGAATTTGAGAGGTCGTTACGTGGTGCCACCAAATGTTAATATAATATAATAATAATAAACAGGACGTTTGTAACGATAAGCATCATGTTATAAATTATAACTGGTATTTTATGGTTATTTCATATTAAATATGGGTTTTACTAATATCGCATAAACCTGTTTTATCAGAAATTGGTATCAACGTTAAAGTTAACTAGGGATGGTACATATATATATATAAAATATACGATAATAGATGGACAAGTCACGGGAGAAACGATCGAAGTGCTGAAAAAATGTCCAACGAGTGGTATAATACTTAAAATGGACTTTTGGTTTTTGTTCAGCTAATTTTTATCTTCTTATGAAAGCTGTTTTCCCTAATTTGTTATATTTATGACACGATATAATACATTACAGTACATTCTTTAGAGTTTTATATATATATTACTCAATCATAATATTACATTAGGCCTGATTAATTTTAAGAATTCCTTATATACTGTTGTGACATTAAAATTATAAGAATCTATTTCGAAACATATGAATTTAGCATTTCCTATATGGAAACTCATTTAAAAAATTACCCTTGTGAGGACTGTTGGAATTTTTAAAGATTAGGCCTTCCCGTTGTGATTTAGAATGCTCTTAATAAAACAAGTTCCGAAAAAGGGGCCGAAATAAAAGCCCTGTTCATCAAGTCCGTCGATAAGTAACAGTATATTGTTCGCCGACAACGCCTTTAGGAGGTTGAGAAATCCGAGAATCGGTGAAACAACAAACGTCCTGAAGTACGGTGGGAATTAAAACGCCTAATGAATTATTTCCAATGTGATTTAATTCAGCTGCCTCATGAATATTCATCGTGGAAAAGCCGTCCAGCATCTTAATGTCATCGTGGTCTTTAAATGATGGTTAATTCATGTGCTGGGGGTTTATCCCGCAATCCGCGACTACAATAGAACAATAATAATGTATTTTGTAAAGCTAACATACACTGAACGTAATAATAATTATCATTTATTTACAACAGAATTGTTTATTATTATATAAATATCTATAATCTAATGAAATTCCTGCCAGCCTATATGTGGCAATTGGTTTGAAGGCCAGAATAAGTGCCTTAATTCTTTGGGGTGTAAATCCACCCCCACGATTCGAATTCAGAATGCCTTTTCAGTAGTAAAGATGATATAGTTGAGGGGTGGAAGCAAAATGTATATACACAGACATTGCCAAATACCCAAACTCACTACACAAACCTGGGTTCGGAAAGATATCTGGTTTAACTTCCGCTGAACAATAATTGTTTTTTTAATCCATACAGTAGTCATAATTAATATTAATGTATGGTGTTTAATGACCGTTACTGGATTTTTTAAAAAATTACACCAGACCGCATCTCACGACCTCCAAATAATCATTAATATTAATTATTTTAATTGATTATACTTTTGAATTTAAGGTATTGGTTGGGTGCTTGTTTGTGTTTGTTTTTTAGTTTAACTATTAGAAAAATGATATTATTATTTCAATTAATATTAGCTAATAGTGAAGTATGTATGATATTCTTCAACTTTCTGTAGAATCAAGGTAGATGACATTTCTTTGTTCTATAGCATGCATGTAAAAGAAACTTTATACCATCTTTCTGTGAGTGTCCAATGTACAACTTTCTGAGAAACCAATTCCTTTATAAATATATAATATAGAACCTAATTATTTACCTATGAACAAAACCAGAATAAGGCATGTGATTTTCTTACATTTTTATAAATTCACAATTCATGTTGTTGTTTTTGGGTGCTTTTGGTGGATTAAGTGTGGTCTTTTTAGGGTTGCAGTTGATGTTTGTGATCGTGGTCCTTTTTTTCTTTTTAATTGGTATAACATGTTGAATGAATGTTGTAAACCAATATATGTGAATTGTTGTTGATATGCGCGTTTGTGCGTTTTTAGGACTAAATATGTTGTGTTAGTATATTTAAAGTTTTAGATTATGTTCATTTATTGTACTCTTCGTTCGTCGTGGTGGGTTTTAAGTTCTGATTTAATTTCTAGTTTGTTAGTTTGTACTTTTCTTGCCCTATACATGTTATACTATGATTTTGGTCCACTTAGTGTCTCTTTTTGTAGTGTCCTTTGGCTATTGCGGGCTACCTCGTTTTTGTATTTCACTTTTCTCAATGGCACTGTTTTCAGTCTATCATTTATTGAAGTACTGCCATGTTGGGTTTCTATATATGGCTAAACGTATTTTTCTGTTAGGTTTAGTGATTTCTAGATCAACAATTTATTGTTGTTGTTCTCTATTTCTGCCGTGAGATATATGTTTTTGTGTAAGTTCTATGACATCAACGTTCTGCATATTGTGTGATGTGTTTTGGAAAAAATTTCTGTGAAGTATTTCGCTGTAAAGTTTTGTGAAAATATTTTGACGATGGCTGAGGTGGGGTTACCCATTCCTTACGTCTTTTAATGTGTGTATTTTTTATCCGTTGAAGTTAAAGTAATTTTGTGCTGTCGTTCTCCGTAGTATTTATTTGATAGTTGTGTCGTGTGATTTTGTGTATTGTGTGTTTACTTTATGCATTGTTTCTTTTATGGGAAGCGATAGATAAAAGTCTTTTTTGTCAAATGATATTGGTTTGGTAGTATTTTTAATTTTCGTCTTCAATTTTGGTCATGAGTATTTTGAACAGTGTGTGCCGTATAGCTAGCTTAAGGTCGTCAGTTTTCTTTAATAAAATAAAAGCGAATAAAAGTTAAGCAATTTAGTGATTCGCATTAACAGCAATTACGCAAGCTGCTTACGTTTACGCAATTATGCAATTTTATGCGTGACCAAAATGAGAGAGATAATTCGTTCGTTTGATTTAAAATAAATTATCTATTTGTCTACGGTAGGTATTGTTTTTTTGGTGGTTTGAGGCAGCTTGTGTGGTGACGGTCGTGTTGATTTTCTGTAAATGTATATTTCATTTTGATGGTTGTTTTAGTGTTAGATCCACAAAATTTCCACGAATAGAATAACTTTCTATTTAATAGTATTTGGTTGCAATAATAATTTACAATAGACTGATGTAATTTGACCCCCAAAAAAGCGTATAACTGATTTTTTATAGCAAGTTATTATAGTAAATTCGTTAAATTATTGTTATCCGCATCTATGATATCCCGGGAGGGACTTAATTCTGATAAAATATCGAATTATGTAGATTTGAATGACAATAAATTATTGTTGTCGGTTATGTTAAAATACTAAAACCATAATCAATTTCATTTTAGCTATAAATTGTACATTTACGATTTAAAACAAGGATCATTGCGACGTGATAAAAATTGGAGCAAAAACTTTTACCCATTGAACCGATCCCTCGGGCCCGAGAGATTCATTTTACTTCCAAGGGAGAAAACAAAAGAGAAAAGTCATAATAAGGGAGCTAGATAGCCTCAGGTAAAATAAACCCGAAGGGAGCAAGGCTAAAAACGCGGATTGGGTCAATGGCGGAAACTTTTCGTCCCGAGGCATCTCCCCCCAGGGAGCCCGAACCCTTCAAGCAAGTCGGGAAAAGTCCCCTTTCCGGGCCAAGCCCCTGAGGGAGATAAGATTGTGGTCCTGGCTGTATTGGGACTTCATCCCCGCTGGGGGCAGTCGAGGTGAACCTCCGCCCCTGGGGTATGTCGTGGGCAATCCTCGAGGTGGAAACCAGTTACCCGGATTGTCTCCTCTTTATTTCTATTACTAAAGTTCGAACCGTGGCAGAGTCAGCATGGCTCCCCAGTCTAAACTGCACCGTCCTCGGATCCCTTAGGGATGTTTGTTATAACGAGCCACTTTTATAGCTCAAATATATTGCATTTCAGAAAATTTCCAAACCATCCTAAAAACTAATCTTCTTGGTTTCTACACCAATGTGACTTTATCAGAATTACTGGCGACTTGGATATGCAGTCTAAAATAAACATTATCGATAAAAAATATTACCAGTACTTGCTAAATTTTCTAACCAGCTTACTCCAATAACACGTTCATTGTCGCAGGCAAGGATCGAAGAACTTAACAAGCAGACGAGTTATTTTACTACATATAATAATGTACTATAAAAAATCGATACTATATAAATGAAATTAAACTCTAATCCAAACCAATTACACGACATTTGAAAAATGGCAAAAAGGAGGGAAACTCATAAGGTGAGGTTGAGATAGGAAGTTGATGTCCGAGTGGATCGAGGTCACGATAGCTCAAGTGGTAGAGCAGCGGCGTATCTAGCCGAAGATCGTGGGTTCGAATCCCGCTCGTGCCATTAACTTTTTTTCATCTCGTCTAAAAACCTTAATTAATTGTAATGATTTAATTGATCAAGCGGACCACGAAATTAGTGAATTTAAATTTTATTTTAGTTCTAACACCGTTAATATTTAATCTCTTGCCACTGGCTTTTTGGTTGGAAGCCCGAATCATATTTTCTTCTTTTCGGAAACAAAAACAATGAGGGTCAGCCCAATTCCTTAAATAATCTCTCTCTCTCTCTCTCTCTCTCTCTCTCTCTCTCTCTCTCTCTCTCTCTCTCTCTCTCTCTCTCTCTCTCTCTCCCCCTCTTTATCTCTATATATCTATCTTCGACAAGTGTTCCATGAACCCAAATTCATTGCAGTTTCTACTTGAGTCTGAATATGTCAAATTTAAAAACGTACTGAGGATAACTAGCGTGATTTTAATGTAGTGAAATGAACTTTATGAAACCAACTTTGTCCCGACTTTACTTGGATCATTAAAAAAAAAGAAGGAATCATTGGTAGAATTTTGATAATTATTCTGCCATTCTTGGTTTTCTAGTTGATATTGATCGACCTCCGTAGTTTAAATTGATGTATTGGATCTTCTTGAGGTCATTTTACAGGTGAATAAAAAACATCACTATTGGGTTTCACCAAGCTTTCGGCGAATGTTCCGCCATCTTCAGGGCTTCACCCAGTTTTTTAAAAAAAGCCCTGAAGATGGCGGAACATTCGCCGAAAGCTTGGTGAAACCCAATAGTGATGTTTTTTATTCACCTGTAAAATGGCCTCAAGAAGATCCAATACATCAATTCTTGGTTTTGTTTGTATATGTATGCAGTTCAGTATAACGTAGGAGGAAAAGCAAGTCCTTGATATGTTGATTTTCTGGCTAAAATGAATTTTACATAGCATTTCAAAGGTTACGTGATTAAGCGATGCCTGATAGTTGCATTGTTTAGTTTATAAAAGGCGCTTTACATGCCCATTATTATTAAGTATTTGCGGCTTTATAGTCGCCTCAACCCGACGGTGGCCTTGGGACCTCCTTGACCCCTAATCATAAACACTGAGTGCCAGCAAGGGCTGGCTCCTCAAAGCATGTGTTCTATCGGTGCAGTGCTGGCATTATTGCTAGTGTTGTGCTTTGTGATATATTAATCATGTGTACATATTTGTATAGTATACTATCATGTATAGGTAACAAATAAATTTTTAAAAAATTAAAATGTTTTGTATTTCTCACAAGTTACTTGTGAGAAACGATGGGGTTTCGAATAGTTCATCTGCAAGTGTAAGCCCAATTATATGGTAAACAAAAATAGTTATAGTTCAGTTGCTAGTCTAATTGCTTACCTAATCCATATCAAATTACAACTTTAATTGTTCTTTTTTTAATTGCCTTTGGGAAACAATGCTTCAGGAAATGCTGCAAGCGCGTTACACCGAGCGTCTTTCTGAATCTTAAAATAAAAGCATTGTAAAAAACCCGTGCGGTCAGGTTTCGGTTGCTATTACTCATTTTATAAATAATATTTAAGGAATTCCGGAACCCACTGAGAAAACATTCTTTAAAACTTTATCAAATTATTTATGAATATCAAATAAATTATGTAGCAATAACAAAAATAAACAGCTAGTAGAAAGCATTTTTCTTATATTTTTACTGGAACATTAAATAAAAGAGTGGCTATCATAATCTCAATAGAATTAACTGTGATTAATCATTATTTTTTAATTTGATCTTTATTGTTATAAAATAGCCCTTTTTCAAGGAATCTGTTGTTGTAAACTGAGTAACAACATAAATAGTTTTCCCTGTAAAAGTTTACTAAATGATAATCTATTAATTTCTCTTGACATTCGAACTTGACTTTTATAAATTTTCGTTTTGCATGTTTCCAGTATTCGAAGATTAGCATGATAGAATATATTGAAAACTACATCATTTAAACCTGTTTATTTTGCTAATGAATTATTAGTATGATGGTACATTCTGAAAACTACATTAATTAAAACTCTTTACTTTACTAATGACTCATTAGTAATAATTAAGCTGGAATATAACGTCCAAAGAACAATTCGCTAGTGTAAATAAACTTTTGCATAATATTTTTGCGGTTTTTTATGAGATTTTTTTTTGCAAATCGAAAGAGGTTGACTTAATCTGGCCTAAAAGGGCTACCGACATGGGATCTCCGATTTTATTTAAAACATTTTTGATGATACTAGGTCAAAAAATGTTAGATACGTACCCCAATTTTATGGGAATGGACATTAGGATACGTGAAAAATCAGGTACTTT
The DNA here is from genome assembly GCF_000648675.2 of Cimex lectularius. NCBI lineage: Eukaryota > Metazoa > Arthropoda > Insecta > Hemiptera > Cimicidae > Cimex > Cimex lectularius. Next base: position 1,764,780 of record NW_019392764.1, on the reverse strand, counting down.
AGATAATTTTTTAAAACAAGGTTTTCTGCCTTTCGGCAGCATGTAGACACACATTCCTTTCAAGGGAGATTACAAACGTGAGATTACCGATTTTAATGTAACTTTTTTGGTAATATTAAGTCGAAATACTTTAGGCGTTAATTTGCTTATCTTCATTTGCTTTGCGTGCTTTTCAAGGTTATTTTTTACGTAGGATTAAAATATGCAGAATTGTAATAAGTTAAATTAATGAAAAGTTACAACAACGAAAGACGCTAACAGTAATGTAGGTCAAAAAATTATTTAAAAAAGATTCGGATTTGATTTAAGTACCTTTTAAAATCTTTACATACAAAGTTTTATCGCGGAAAAATATTTTTTGGATTGATTCAGCCAGAGAAATTTTGTTAATATATTTTACTTTGTGTGTTCTTGTTAAAGATTTTTAACTACTATTTATCCAAATTAAATTTTGTTACAACCGTTGTAAAGCTTCATATAGCACTCAACCCTTTGTGTGGTCTTTATTTATTATGAAATATAATGGCATTGTTATAGCAATTTTGACTTCTGGAATCCTGTAAACAATAGATCCTATCCAAACAATTTTAACCATCCAAGAACACCTTGAGGTTATCAAAGACTGCTGTAAAAAGGGAGTGACAAGGCCATTTTCATGCACATTTTCACTGAAAAAAAAAACTGCCCTTCTTTGTACATCAACAACTATAACTTAACAGAAGACTAACTAAAATCCACACATAACACTTAAGAGGCAACAGATTAACAGAAGACTTAAGAAGAAGAATTTTGGGAGATTTGTTTCAGTCAAAACTTAACTAACTCAAGACAAGGCATTACCACCACTTTGGACAAATGGAGTGAAATTGTGGGGTTCACCCAAGCCATCAAATATGCAGCGGATCCAATCCGTTTAATGAACATACCTGGCAAATTGTCAAATCCATACTACTTAATTTCTTTTCAAATTTCTTTTGCCAACGAACTGATCCGATTGCTCTTCCAAAATTCCACACCATCTCAATCCATCCAAACCCAACTTCCCTTGTCTTCTCCACACTTTTGTGTCTAAGAACCCTCAACTTCACCTTAAACTATTATGGCCTGGAGACTTCATCGCCCCTTAATCCCTCATATTGAGTGCCGTAGTTAGTTCGTTTCTTTAACATGTTTTCTCCAGGTTCAGTGCTGGCTGGCCGTCGTGTCATTTTTATGATAGGGGAAAAATTGTGTGTTTTTGGTATGTACAGGCTACAAATATTTGTTTTGTTGTTGTACTGAAAAAGGTTTAAGCAAAATTAATCCAAAATTTAATACATTTTATGACAGAAGATAATTATTGACAAAATTTATGGATGATTTTTATAATGCTAATCGCAACACTTAATTTATTCATTTAATTAATAAAGTTTTAATTACAAAATCATTATTTTTGTGAAACAGCCATTTTTCCAAGTCGCTTTGCGGTAATTATCAGCCCAATCAAAATGCTTCGTAGTTATACATGTTTAATTAACCAACAACGCTCCAATTAAAAATTTATTTCGTTGTTTGAGAACAAGAACGGTTAAATTTATGACCTCAAAGCGTTATGTTGAAAATGTAGTAATGTAGTAATCAACACACTTTGATCAATAAATAAACATATACAATCATTATATTTCTCTAAATTGTTAACCATGACTGAAGTGTGCACCGTAAAATCTGATTTATTGATGATGCACGATATTTTATAAAATATTTCATAGCTTGTAGAAATTTGCTTTCTCTTAAGTGACTTTTATCTGACGCAAATTATTCTGCTTAGCCATTCTATGTATTAAATACCCAAAGCAATTTCTATCATTTCCAAACAATCCAAATTCCAATGGGAAGCGGAAATGAATCACAGGATCTAAAAATAAAACATCCCTTACTATATTTAATGACAAGCCGAGATGTCCTGACAAAAAATTTTTACAGCATAAAACTAAAACTTTAGAAGTTCTATGTTTTAGTTTTAATTGTTGTCTGTTGTTCCTCATTTCACCTATCATAAACTTTCACTCTTTCACTGTCTGCCATGATTTCTCTTACTCACTCGCTCACACACACTCACTCTCTCGTTTATTTTTCTATCACGCTGTTCTGCTCTCAATCTACAATATTCGTGATGATTTATAGATATATAAAACATGATTTTCTAGTCACTAACGTTCTTCGTGTTAAAAACCGAACCAACGATCAACCTATTACAAAAAGTTTTTGCATTATAACATTCTTATAATAATAAGAAGACTTTGGGAGATTCGTCGGTTCTTAGTGATTAGGAGAAATCTTTATCTCTATCCTTAGTAAAACCACCCTCCCCTCCATCATTAGGGCGTCTCCGATAAAATTCTTAATTGTCTTTTCTTAGCGAGATTAAAACTGGAAAAAGTAATTGGATTTTTATTTAACACGGCAATAAGGGGGATTAAAACGAGGGAGAGAAAGGCGCTACATAAACAAGCAGGGTGCGCCCCTCCCTTCTTTTGTGGGGGCGGAAGAAATTGGAATACATAAGTTGTACACAAAGATAATTTAGAGTATTGTGAGTTTGTTTGCTTTTTATTGTGCGATATGCTTTATACCCTTCTATTTAGTGAACGCTGATGGGTCAGTTAACAATGTAAACAAATTGTAGTAAGGAAAACCAACGTTTACAAGTAGTTTTTTATTATAACGGTTGTGTTATGAACATACGGTCATTAGATTAAACTCATTGAAACCTCGATACGTTTTTTCATTTTAGCATCCCACATACATTATTGTAGAATAACCAATTTTTTAATACAACCCCTCAGCTTTTTTTAACTTTCAACTTTCATTTTGCTATAGGGTTGATGCTTGGAAACATATAGATTGTTTTAAGCCCCGTCAGTGTTTTATACACTCCTCTTTTTACGCATGTATTTCTGTGCTTACATTATATCGCTTGCAGTACATCAAGGAAAGCGGTAGATTCGTATCGGATTGTTTTTCCAACGTACTAAGCATAATAGAGAGGGAAGGGAAAATGAAAAATAAGCATGGATGGGGTATAATGGTAGATTTTAAATGAAAATCACCGTTTGCACAGAAGGGGAGGTTCAGTAAACTTATTTGAACCATATAACAAACAAACAAAAATCTAATTACGTGTTGGCTGTAGATGAAAACTGAGGACAGTTACGATTTACTAATTTACTTCCTGGTCTTTATAAATACATTTACGGACACTTAAAAATACACAAGAACACAAAATAATTTAGTCGCTCATGGAGAATTTAATTATTAATTAAGGATTTCATTGAAACTCTTTTTGGTACCAAGTGGTCTTGCCAACCATTTTTGAAAATATTATTTTCTGATTTTTTGAGCATATATTTCAAAGTTTTGTATCCGTTTATTTGTTATTGTAGAATATCAAAATAATGAACGGGATAGTGTGAAATGAGAATGTAATAAACATGGTGTCCCGTGAACAGACGTCAATACTACAGAACGTTATCCTAAATTCACTAATTTCGTGGTCCGCCAATTAATACATTACAATTAAATAAGGTTTCTAGTTGAGATAAAAAAAGCTAATGGCACGAGCGGGATTCGAACCCACGATCTTCGGCTAGATACGTCGCTGCTCTACCACTTGAGCTATCGTGGGTTCGAATCCCGCTCGTGCCATTAACTTTTTTTCATCTCAACTAAAAACCTTATTTAGTTATCCTAAATGTCAAATTGGAATAAAACGGCTCTATTGTCCAAAGTCTTATTCTCAATTGTATTCGAGATATTTCACTTTTCAGATTAGGTTTCATTCACGACTCCATCCCGTATATCATAAAACGTTAACCATACTGAAAATTGTACTTCGACAATGTCAATTGCGTTAAAAAATCGAGGGGATTTATTTATTTATTTATTGTAACTTTGAACAAATAAACTGCAAAAGCAATTACAAGATATAGTATATTTGTTATAT